>NC_056737.1:633608963-633776463 GCF_019279795.1 Protopterus annectens | reverse complement strand
GCAATTTAAATAAACACAGGCTTGTATATAACAGACAGATATATAACACTGGAGAAGATGTTGTAATAGTACCTGCAATTTAAATAAACACAGGCTTGTATATAACAGACAGATATATAACACTGGAGAAGATGTTGTAATAGTACCTGTGTTAAATAAATTCGTTAGAGTCAGACTGTAAAAATCATTGAGTTATTCAAACACAATGTCAATTAATAACAAACAATAATGCAGGAGAACTTAGATATTTTAAAGCTCTAATGTACATTAGGAGCCAAAAAACCATACACAAGTTTGTACAGAATTTTGTCTGATTTATTTCAGAAAAGGACACTGACTTTATACATGTCATTATCAGTTTTGCCCACCTCACTGGCGTGGTCAGTGACAGGGTCTTTACATCATAAAAAGTGCTGAATTTGTGTTTTTCAAAAAGTCTTTTTCCCATGTGAATGTTACAGCCTTGCAAACACCTGGTCAGTCACGATGACCTCCTGAGGATGTAGCCAATTCAAGGTTTTCTGATTAGTTCAAATACAATAGATGTATGTCTTCCTTAATGTCTCTCTTTGTCTTCCTCGTTCCAGCTGCACTATCAGAGATAGTGCGCACAAGGCTACTCTCCTGGTGGAGGCAGGAAAGAGGACACACATGCGAACAGATTTATTATTTTCTAACTTTGCAAAATAATCTTTACTTGAAAGACATGAGCCAGGCTGTGTTTGCAAGCTGCCAAGGTCAAATTTCTGATTACACTGCAGCTTGTGCTTCAAGCAATAATATGCAGGTTCATTTCTACTATTATTCTAGTGAGACAGAATTAAATGCATTAGATACTATTTTTCAAACTTTGTTCTCTATTATGGGTTTAAGTACATTTATTCCTAACTAAAGCACACATTTCTCTATATATTTGATCACACAACTTATATATGTTTGAATGATTAAATACACATCTTCCTAAGCAGCACACATTGTAAATATATTTTTCTAGGCAGCATGTATGTAAATATATTTTCTAAGCAGCATGTATAGATTTTTCTAACATTCTCCCTCCTCTTAATGCATTTAATGCTATTTGAAACATAAACAGTATTAGTTCATTTCTTAGCCTTTTCCTTTCAAGGACTTTCAGCTAAGTAAGTCATTTGTTTTATATTTCAGATAGACTTTCACTTGGTATCAACAAATTCAATTCCATATCTTGGTACATGGTTTCAGTCACTGATACATCAACTAAGTCTTTAACTAATTTTTTCACACAGGGTATCCCGCAGCAGACACATGCTCCAATTATGAGCAGTACCACACAAATTGCAATCAGAATGTTTAATAGGATGGAACCCCACCCCCCCAAACAGATTCTGGAAAAAGTCCGTCAGTGGGTTTGGGCCTGGTTTCAGTCATTGCTGATACTTGCTGAATTACCTCTAGGTGGTCATTGATTTCATGTTGGTTGTCTGGAATGTACGCACAGCATTCTTCTTCGTGTACCACCTCTTGCCGCTAGGGTGAAGTAAAGAGCCATTCGATTTTATAGCACAACAGTTTTTATTGCATTCAGTTCATTAGTCACCAATTCTAGGGTGGAAAAAGTTGCATTGCTCATGACTTCTTGACAGCTTCCTCAGCTCCCAGATCGATTTGACTGCTTCATAGGCTGGTGGCATTCCTGCCCTGGATATAACACTGTTGCCCAAGTTTATATGAGTCAATTTACTTTTGTCTTTCACTGAATTATGGCCTTTTCAACCAGCTTCGATTTTACCAACTGGATTCACAGGGTTTTTTTCTCACTGGACCTTCAGATTCTCGAGCTGTTTTCCTTACGTTTTGTATTTTACCCAAAGGTAATTCTGCAGTATGTCTTATTGCTGAAACCAGATAACCCAAAAAAACAACTGCCGGACCAATTCTCAGGTAACCATTTATATGCCTTTTTCCCACAAATAAAATCATTACTTTGGTACTGATACGTGTTATCCCTGCATGAAACATTTTTCTATTCTTAATAGACAATTGCTTAGTTAAGACTGGATTGTCACATACTGCATTTAATGTAGTTTTCATTGAACTCAGATATGAATCATGGTTAGTATTACACACAGTACCCCACTTTTGACTTTAATGTAACATTTATAAGACATTGTTATATTACCATTACTCCAGCCCACCTGGAGGGTATTACTCTTGTAGAGACATACAACTCCTTTTTGTGTGAACAGGTAAAAATAAAGCAATTTTGTCCTGTGATCTCACGGTTTCTGTATAAAAAAACTTTCCAAAGTCTTATTTTATCCCCAGAGGGACAGAGGACGTTAAAGTCTATTATATTTTGTTGGTATAGCTGTACAAACTCAGCAATTTGAAATGTGCATAGTTTCTGTATACACTTGCTTCATGGCCAGGTACGTGTTGAAATTTGGATGCCAGTCTATAAACAGTTCATCACGTCTTCTCACTTTCACTTGTGTGGTTGAGTGTAGGGAAAAACCACAATAAGAGAAAAATTGTCACACTTATAGTTAACAAATACATAGTTAAAATAATTATGCAATAGTTCTTGGGTTGCTCTGCTTTTTTGTCTTCTTTACTCTTGGCCATTTTGCCCTTGTGTATCAGTCACAAAGTTTTTATTCAGCTGAAAGTTCTTTTGTCTGAAAAAGAGTTAAACTGCAAAACAGATTTATTTATAACAGTTTCTTTATTTAATTAGCTAGTGAACTGTCAGCCTCCAGCCCTGCAGGCATGAGAGCTTTTTACTGAGGCACATAATATGCCCTTCCAAATACTACTTTAAAGGGGATCAAACCCTTTACATTTGTTACTGTTTTCATGCTCAGCAATGCTAGAGGTAAACAGCAAATCCAATTCTTTTGAGTCTTACTTATCAACTTTCTTAACTTGTTTTTTTTTTTTTTTTAAATCCCATTGTACCTCTCCACCAGTCCTGCTGACTGTGGGTGGTAAGCACAGTGATTCCTTAAGGAAATCCCAAAAAAAGTCTCCCAAGTTGTTGAATTGACAAAGTGTGTCCCATTGCCACTATAGATTCTTTCCGGTATGCCAAATCTAGGAATTATTTCCTTTACTAGGGCCTTTGCCACTGTTGCTGCATTCGGATTTCTGGTTGGAAAAGCTTCTACCCATTTTGAAAACATATTTATGATCACTAAACAGTATTTCTTTCCTTCACATTTATTCAACTCTATGAAGTCCATACAAATAGTATGGAATGGATATGGTGGTGTAGGAAACTCCTTGCTTGTTTTTAAATGCTCCTTGTGCATGGTGCTTGTTACAAGTATGACAAGCTGCACAAAATTTTATTGTATAATTTATGTATCCATATGTTTGGAATATTTTATTTACTAACTGTACCATCCCCGCTGTTGAGACATGGCTCTGCCCATGGCTCAACAAAGCTGCATATCTAAATAAATTAGACGGTAATATTGTTTTTTCCCTTTGGAAATGTACAGTCCATTTTAAAAATTGCACCTTGTTTTACCCAGTTTTGTTTTTCTGCTTTTGTAGTAAGAGTTTGCATTATTTTTAACATGTCTAAATTTAAAATCTTAAAGGGTTGTAATTTTTCATTTAAAAATAAAGTTTCTGAGTCTGAGGCTGCTTGCTTTGCAGCTGCATCAGCTCGTGCATTACCTTTTGAAATCTTATCCTATTGTTTTGTATGAGCTACACATTTACAAATAGCTACTTTGGTAGGCAACTGAATAGATTCTAATAGCTCCAAAATAAATTGCATGATTAATAGATTTTCACTGGATGTAATTATCCCTCTATTTTTTATTATTGTGCAAACACATGCACTGTAGAAAAGCATACTGATTATCAGTATATATGTTTACTTTTTTGCCTTTTACTAAAATACATGCTCCTGTCAAAACTACCAGTTCTGCTGCTTGAGCATACAGGTTGTGTGGCAAAGTTTGTGCTTTTAAATTTTTAGTGTCTGTAACTACTGCATACCCCACCAGATTTTTCCCTGTAGGACCCCTTCTGCATGAGCCATTTACGTAATATGTCACCTCAGCATTATTTAAGGGCATATTTGTAAGATCTTGTCTAGGTAAAGCTAACTGTTTATATGAGGTTGACTCAGCAGTATGGTCATACATGAAAGATGTCTAGCAGGAGAAAGGTATGCAACTTTTTCTTGTAGCAGAATTATTGCAACTGCATGAGGCATTCTCAATGTGAGAGGGTGGAATAACACCACTGAGGCTGAAGCCTGTACTGCCATTGCTGCTGAAACTACTGCTTGTACACAGTGAGGCAAAGATTGCACCACTGGGTCTAACTGTGATGAATAGTAAGCTATGGGGCATTGCTTATCCCCATGTTGTTGCTTTAATACTGATGTCATGTACCATTGCTTACAATCTATGGTCTAAAAAAAAACGTTTGTGATAACTTGGAAGTCTTAAAACTAATGAAGAAGCTATTAACTGCTTCAACCTGCAGAAAGCCATTTCTGCTTTTGTTTTTCATTGTAAAATAATTTGGTACCCAGTTTCAACAAAAATTAGTTGTACCTAGGAAAGACATTATTTCTTTTTTAGTTGTTGGTTTGGGTGCTTGCAAAATTGCTGTTTTTTTTTTTTCTTTTCTCTTTCCCACTATCTAGTATTTTACCTTTATTGAATATCACATATTCCAGGTATCTAACCTGTGTTTTTTTTCCAAAGTTTGTAACTTACTCTTGTTTACTTTGTGTCCTTGTATTACTAAAAATTTTAACAATGCTACTGTATTCACCCTGCACTGCTGCTGGGTGCTGCTAGCAAGATGTCATTTACATAAAGTAAAATTTGACTACTTTCTGGTGGGGTAGACCCTGCCAGATTGCTAGCCATTTTTTTTTTTGCAAATATTATTGGGCTCTCACAATATTCCTGTGGTAGTCGAGTGTATGTATACCTTTAACCCTGAAATGTAAATGCAAACCAATATTGACTATCAGGATGTATAGGTATTGAAAAGAAAGCATTGCTTATATCTACCACAGTAAAATACTTCTGTTGTGGCTTTAAATCATTTAACAAGGTATGTGGGTCTGGCACCGTGGGTGCTTTAGGTATTACTGCATTATTTACAGCTTATAAATCTTGTACCATCTGCCATTCCCCGTTTGCTTTTTTTTAACAGGAAATAGGGGTGTATTACATGGTGAATCAGGAGATTTTACCAGTACTCCTTTTTTGAGTAATGCTGCTTATTATAGGCTTAATTTTTACTTTTGCATTCTTTTCCAAAATGTATTGTTTTTTTCTGTGGTTTAAAAGCTGACTTTGGGGTAATTGTAACTGGTCCTGCTGCTTGAATAAGCCCTACATTTAACTTGCCTGTTGACCACAGAGTTGTTGGAATTTTACACAAGGCCTTTTTTTTTTCCTTTTAATAAAAATGCTAATCAGCTGTCCTTA
This sequence comes from Protopterus annectens, assembly GCF_019279795.1. Lineage (NCBI taxonomy): Eukaryota > Metazoa > Chordata > Ceratodontiformes > Protopteridae > Protopterus > Protopterus annectens. The sequence continues at coordinate 633,771,016 of NC_056737.1, read as the reverse complement.
CTAGATTGCAAGTGTACAGCTGTATGTGTCTGTGTCAACCAATTCAGTTTTGTTTTTATATCCCTTGTCCTGACATTTTTAAATCAGTTTGTTTTCCCATTTTGTTACCTTTTTTTCTAAGTCTGCCCATTTAAAACTTTTGTTTTTTGTCAAGCTGACATGTGGCAGTCTATTGGACTTATACAATCTCATGAACTCCTGAGGTAATGAACAGCTTACTACACTGTTTCCCTCAGTATCCCAGCATAAAGTTTGTAATATTAATTTGTCAGCAGGATTTTTACTTATATTTTTTATTAGGTCCTGGTGTGCTACAGTAGTATGGAGTACAATGTAACAAGTGCTGCTGATCAGTGTCAAGGGAGGGTACCTTACTGATGGCTACGTTTATCAGTTCTTTGGTTACTGCCCCTGGACCAATCATAACTAGGTCCTGGCTGTACCAATAATAGGCTTCACCCTCTGATCACACCACAAGAGCATTCACTTGTCTTTGTGCTTCCATACCCTGCATGGTAGGAACTACTGCTATGCCAAATATCTGCACAAGGTCTTTTCCCAGTAAGTTTACTGGATATTTTTGCAGAAACTACAATTTTACTTTTCTGAGTCATACCTGAAACAGGGTCAGTTATTGCTATATTATGGGAAAGTGGTTCCCTGTATAGCTGTCCATTTGCTGCTTTTACTAATATATAATCAGGTGATTTAGAATGTTTTGGTAACTTGGAGGGTGTATCAAAGTCCGTGACGCTCCTGAGTCACACAGGAATTTGACCTTTCTTCCCTCCACCAGAAGTGTTACTTCTGGTTTTGTATTTGCTAGGTAGAGCTCCAGGCTCAACAATGCTAAATCTAAAATTTTATTTTCATTTTTATTCTTTACATCTGTTTGTACTTCCTCTATTCCCTCTACTACATTCACATTTTCTTTTTGTTTATTAACCTTTCCTGATGATTTTTGGTTATTATCACTATTATATAGTCAGTCCACATCTCCTTTATTTTCTGTTATTGCTTTCTTATTTTGTTTATAGTCCCTAGCTAGATGCCCTTTTGACCTGACTGTAATACAAATACTTCAGCTCCGTCTTCAGCAGTGAAGACTTGTGCCTTTTTTTTCTTTTTACTATTAAGATGGCTTTCAGCACGCCTAGCATACTCAAGTAAGGCTTGCAGCCTGCTTGTTCAGTGATTTGTCATATGCCTTGTAATAAAACTACTAACAGAGGCAATGCAACCTTTTAAAAATGTATATATATATTTTTTTTTTTTAATTGTTATTTTAAGCATTTTAATAATCTAGCATAATATCCATCTACTGTCTCATTTTCCTGTTGTAGGCATTAATTAATGCAAGTCCAGTCTACTCTAAGTTTTCATTTTTCAGAGATTCTGTCTGTTAGACCTTTCACTCTGTTGTCTAAAAATGTTTCAGAATTTTTTAAGCTTCTGTTTTTCTTTTGCCTGACGCCTGCATCAGATTAAAGCTTGTTTAAGGAGTTTAACTAGTGAAAGTTTATTTAGTTTACTATCAAATTTATAGTTGTTAACACATTTTGCAAAATATCTCACATTATCTGCTTACTGTAATTGCATATGCTTCACATTATCCATTAGGGCGGATCTCGTGATCTCTTAGTGCACTGATTTTCCATGTCTTAAAAAGACTGTTACGTAACCCTTCTCTTGTACCACGTGGTATCTTATTTCCCCATATCCACAGTAGTGTCTAGAATGACTGTTTACTTTGCTTTGTTATTTCCTGATCTATGACTCAAGATACAATACTGACTCTCTCTCCCTGCTATCACAAACCTTAGCAATAGCACAGTGTAACCTGGTCCCTGATCTAAAACAAAGACAAAGAGGGAAATTCTTCTTACCTGAGCCTCCTGCTCTTACTGTTTATCCTTGGGGCCCAGTCTTCCGCTTTTCAGCCACAGATCAGAAAGTGGACAGCCTCTTTACACACAACAATTCAGTCGGAGGTCTTTTCACTTTAAGAAGAACCATTCTTTTCGGCAGCTTCTCCTGCAGATTTATTAGCACTTATGCACTTTGTGACCTGCAGCTTACCAAGGGAATTCGGTCCGAAGGACCAAAATGTTAAATAAATTTAGAGTCAGACTGTAAAAATCATTGAGTTATTCAAACACAATGTCAATTAATAACAAACAATAATGCAGGAGAACTCAGATATTTTAAAGCTCTAATGTACATTAGAGCCAAAACCATACACAAGTTTGTACAGAATTTTGTCTGGTTTATTTCAGAAAAGGACACTGACTTTATACATGTCATTATCAGTTTTGCCCACCTCACTGGCGTGGTCAGTGACAGGGTCTTTACATCATAAAAAGTGCTGAATTTGTGTTTTTCAAAAAGTCTTTTTCCCATGTGAATGTTACAGCCTTGCAAACACCTGGTCAGTCACGATGACCTCCTGAGGATGTAGCCAATTCAAGGTTTTCTGATTAGTTCAAATACAATAGATGTATGTCTTCCTTAATGTCTCTCTTTGTCTTCCTCGTTCCAGCTGCGCACTATCAGAGATAGTGCGCACAAGGCTACTCTCCTGGTGGAGGCAGGAAAGAGGACACACATGCGAACAGATTTATTATTTTCTAACTTTGCAAAATAATCTTTACTTGAAAGACATGAGCCAGGCTGTGTTTGCAAGCTGCCAAGGTCAAATTTCTGATTACACTGCAGCTTGTGCTTCAAGCAATAATATGCAGGTTCATTTCTACTATTATTCTAGTGAGACAGAATTAAATGCATTAGATACTATTTTTCAAACTTTGTTCTCTATTATGGGTTTAAGTACATTTATTCCTAACTAAAGCACACATTTCTCTATATATTTGATCACACAACTTATATATGTTTGAATGATTAAATACACATCTTCCTAAGCAGCACACATTGTAAATATATTTTTCTAGGCAGCATGTATGTAAATATATTTTCTAAGCAGCATGTATAGATTTTTCTAACAACCTGCAATTTAAATAAACACAGGCTTGTATATAACAGACAGATATATAACACTGGAGAAGATGTTGTAATAGTACCTGCAATTTAAATAAACACAGGCTTGTATATAACAGACAGATATACAACACTGGAGAAGATGTTATAATAGTACCTGCAATTTAATTAAACACAGGCTTGTATATAACAGACAGATATACAACACTGGAGAAGATGTTATAATAGTACCTGCAATTTAATTAAACACAGGCTTGTATATAACAGACAGATATACAACACTGGAGAAGATGTTATAATATTACCTGCAATTTAAATAAACACAGGCTTCTATATAACAGACAGATATATAACACTGGAGAAGATGCTATAATATTACCTGCAATTTAAATAAATACAGGCTTCTATATAACAGACAGATATATAACACTGGAGAAGACGCTATAATATTACCTGCAATTTAAATAAACACAGGCTTCTATATAACAGACAGATATATAACACTGGAGAAGACGCTATAATATTACCTGCAATTTAAATAAACACAGGCTTCTATATAACAGACAGATATATAACACTGGAGAAGACGCTATAATATTACCTGCAATTTAAATAAATACAGGCTTCTATATAACAGACAGATATATAACACTGGAGAAGACGTTATAATATTACCTGCAATTTAAATAAACACAGGCTTGTATATAACAGACAGATATATAACACTGGAGAAGATGTTATAATATTACCTGCAATTTAAATAAACACAGGCTTGTATATAACAGACAGATATATATAACACTGGAGAAGATGCTATAATATTACCTGCAATTTAAATAAACACAGGCTTGTATATAACAGACAGATATATAACACTGGAGAAGATGCTATAATATTACCTGCAATTTAAATAAACACAGGCTTGTATATAACAGACAGATATATAACACTGGAGAAGATGTTATAATATTACCTGCAATTTAAATAAACACAGGCTTGTATATAACAGACAGATATATAACACTGGAGAAGATGTTATAATATTACCTGCAATTTAAATAAACACAGGCTTGTATATAACAGGCAGATATATAACACTGGAGAAGATGTTGTAATATTACCTGCAATTTAAATAAACACAGGCTTGTATATAACAGGCAGATATATAACACTGGAGAAGATGTTGTAATATTACCTGCAACTTAAATAAACACAGGCTTGTATATAACAGGCAGATATATAACACTGGAGAAGATGTTGTAATATTACCTGCAACTTAAATAAACACAGGCTTGTATATAACAGACAGATATATAACACTGGAGAAGATGTTGTAATAGTACCTGCAATTTAAATAAACACAGGCTTGTATATAACAGACAGATATATAACACTGGAGAAGATGTTATAATATTACCTGCAATTTAAATAAACACAGGCTTGTATATAACAGACAGATATATAACACTGGAGAAGATGTTATATTACCTGCAATTTAAATAAACACAGGCTTGTATATAACAGACATATATATAACACTGGAGAAGATGTTATATTACCTGCAATTTAAATAAACACAGGCTTGTATATAACAGACAGATATATAACACTGGAGAAGATGTTATAATATTACCTGCAATTTAAATAAACACAGGCTTGTATATAAAAGACAGATATATAACACTGGAGAAGATGTTATAATATTACCTGCAATTTAAATAAATACAGGCTTGTATATAACAGACAGATATATAACACTGGAGAAGATGTTATAATATTACCTGCAAGTTAAATAAACACAGGCTTGTATATAACAGACAGATATATAACACTGGAGAAGATGTTATAATATTACCTGCAATTTAAATAAACACAGGCTTGTATATAACAGGCAGATATATAACACTGGAGAAGATGTTGTAATATTACCTGCAACTTAAATAAACACAGGCTTGTATATAACAGGCAGATATATAACACTGGAGAAGATGTTGTAATATTACCTGCAACTTAAATAAACACAGGCTTGTATATAACAGACAGATATATAACACTGGAGAAGATGTTGTAATAGTACCTGCAATTTAAATAAACACAGGCTTGTATATAACAGACAGATATATAACACTGGAGAAGATGTTATAATATTACCTGCAATTTAAATAAACACAGGCTTGTATATAACAGACAGATATATAACACTGGAGAAGATGTTATATTACCTGCAATTTAAATAAACACAGGCTTGTATATAACAGACATATATATAACACTGGAGAAGATGTTATATTACCTGCAATTTAAATAAACACAGGCTTGTATATAACAGACAGATATATAACACTGGAGAAGATGTTATAATATTACCTGCAATTTAAATAAACACAGGCTTGTATATAAAAGACAGATATATAACACTAGAGAAGATGTTATAATATTACCTGCAATTTAAATAAATACAGGCTTGTATATAACAGACAGATATATAACACTGGAGAAGATGTTATAATATTACCTGCAACTTAAATAAACACAGGCTTGTATATAACAGACAGATATATAACACTGGAGAAGATGTTATAATATTATCTGCAATTTCTCACAGTTAAAATAATGAAAAGAAGAGGCAGCTGTGGAAATACTATTTTTTTTTTCAAAAAAAATTTTTATTGGCAATTTTTCTTTTAATACAATAAAAAACAAACAAGTTATAACAAGATAAATAAAATACACAGTATACTAATAAAAATCACAAAATTTTAACAACCAACCCAACAAGCTGTCGATAAAAGAAAACATAATATAGCAATAATTAAATAGTACTAAATATTAGAAATAAATTACAAAACATTGGATTAACTCAAGTAGAAATAAGGAGAAGTGTATTAACTTTGAAGCAAATTTTTAGATAAAGGGCGCTCTTCTTTGGACTCTTACTAATGAATTTGTGTGCAGCCATGTAAGTAAGTACCATTGATTTAAAGTTATTCCAACTAAGCTTAGTACGGTCCATCCAATTTTTTGAGATGTATACTTTCATGAGTGAACATAAAAAAACCAAAACATGGGTATCAAATATAGAAAGAGCACACATAGGTATGTGAAGGATGGATAGTTCCCAACAAAGGGTCGATTTGTGGTACCCCATTTTTTGAAGACGGACCTTTAACGAAGTCCAGAGTTTGTGAGTATGATAACAAGACCAAAAATATGAAATAAATCAGCATAGGGTGCTGAGCAGCAGGGACAAGAAGGAGATTTATTGGAGTCAATTTTTGCTAATCTAGCCGGAGCAAAATAGGTATTATTATTAATCATTAATTGTGTGTAAAAAAGATTCTTAAAGGGGGAGAAATTAATAGTGTTCTTTATGGACAAGAGTTTTTGATTATGTGAAAGAAGAGGGTGATAATGATTCCAATAATTTGAAAAAAGACATGGACTACTATTTATCATAGATGATATGAGTTTATATGAATTAGAAATCATTTTCTTGGGTAGAGTAAGATTATGCAAAACGGATTCTAATAAGGATATATTTTGTCCATTATCAAAAAGATGTATAAATTTATACTTAACAATATCCCTCAATTGTCTGATTATCGATAAATATTTTTTATTTATTTTCAATATTTCACACAAATTACATAATGATTCATTATTGTGTTTGAGTATATCCCAAACCACTAAGTTTTTGATTAACGGGAAATTAGAAAGATTAACAGGAAGATTATTAATTGTAATATTAGGATTTAGGTGTAAGGGTTGAAGCAAAGGGAAGGTTTTATCAAGATTTATAAGTTTCAATAAATTTTGAAAAATAATAACCTTATGTTTTAAATTATTTGAGAGCTTGAGATTTTTTAAGGAATCTTGTGAGAGAAAGGGGAGGGCCTCTGGATTTAAATTCAGACTCATAACATGTTGAAACCATATTTTAGACCAGAAAGGATAAGAGTTATAATCTACTAATTTAAATTTGGGAATACATAATAACCTACTTACCGAAATTATTAAGTAGTATAACTGAAAATTTGGAAGTCCCAACCCTCCACCCGATTTGGGAATAGTTAATTTATTATATGCAATTCTCACAGATTTGGGATACCAGATAAATTTAGCTAAATCCCTACATATCTTAGTCAAAAAAGACTTTGGTACTACCTGATCTACAGAGTTGAATTGAAAGAGGATTTTAGGCAGAATATTCATTTTAATTATAGCAGCTTTAGACAAGAGAGATAATTTCAACTTCTGCCACCTAAGAATATCAAGAGTTATTTTGGCCCAGGATTTAAGGAGATTATTTTGAAATGTAGATGAATAATTATGATCAAAAGAAATCCCTAAATATTTAATATCTAAAGTAATTTTAAAAGGAGATATAGGAAAATAATTTGGGTTGTATCCCTGAAGATTTATAGGAAAGATGTGAGATTTCTGAAAATTAACCTGATAATCTGAAGCTTTTGAAAAGGCCTCAATGGAAGATTCAATCTTATGAAGATCAGTGTTAGGAAGTTGAAAATAAATGATTAAATCATCAGCAAAAGCTGACAGAGGTACTTTAGTATTCATTACTCTAGGAATCACATGAAATGTATTTGATTTTATATAAAGAAATAGGGGTTCAATGAATATATTAAAAAGGAAAGGAGATAGCGGACACCCCTGTCTAGTGCCATTAGTTATTCGTATTGGTTTTGACAGAATTTTGTTTATCCATAGACAAGTCGAGGAATTATTATATAAAACTTTAATCATGTCTATGAAAGAAAGGGGAATATTGAAATATGATAAGGAAAGAAAAAGAAACACCCAGTTAACCCCGTCAAAAGCCTTTGCCGCATCTATTATGAAGGCATAAATTGGATTTTTGTCTTTTTTCAGAATATGCATTAATGAATCTAAAGTTAAGGTATTATCCCAAGTATGTTTACCTGACATAAAGCCTGATTGTTCCATGGATATTATAGAAGGAAGAATTTTTCTAAGTCTATTAGCTAAAAGAGAGGCTAAAATCTTTATGTCAATATTAATCAAAGAAATGGGATGATAATTGTGCGGATCTGATTTGTCCTTTTGATTTTTTTAAATTAAAATCGTTTTCAAAGTATTCCAATAAAGATCTGAAATATCATGCCTTATTACATAATTATATACTTTTAACAATATAGAAGAAATCAATAAGTTTTAAAGAATTCAGCTGTGAATCCGTCAGGACCAGGTGATTTCCCTAACTTAAGATTCGAGATAGCTTCTTGAATTTCTTGTAGGCTTATGGGAGCTGAAAGCAAGTCACATTGACTTTTACTTATGGAGGGGAATTTAATAGAATTGAGAAAATCAATCATATTTTTATGCGTAGTACTACTCGTATTACCTTTGGAATATATGTCAGAAAAAAGGTTGGAAAAAAGTTGTATTATTTCTTGGTCAGAGTTATAAATCTTGTTATCAAAGTGTAAGTGAGATATCTTAGGAGGTTCTTGATTGTTTCTAATTAATTTTGCAAGGAATTTAGATGGAGTTTGTGCCCATTCAGAGTAAGTTGCAATCATCCTTTGTTCAAAAATGGTTAGATTCTGTTTATGTAATTGAAGTAATTGGGTTTGCAAATCATTTATTAAATTATCTCTATTGGGGTCTACATTAATTTTTTGTTGTTTTTCTAATTCAAGAAGTTTATTTGTAAGTTCAATTTCTTTGGCTTTATATTTTCTTTTAAGAAAAGAGGCTTTATTAATTAAAATACCTCTCATATAAGCTTTACAAGCCGCCCATTGTATATCTAAAGGTATATCAGAAATATCAAGATTAAAGGTAAGATTAGATAGTGTTTCAGTGATTTCTTGAGTAATGTCTTTATTACGAAGTAAATTATTATTAAGTGTTCTATTATTATAGTTAGAAGGGGAATTTTTTTTTTGAATAGGGTTAATATTTATTGAAATCTTAGAATGATCAGATAAAGATCTCGGATCCAAGAAAAGAACAATATCAAAGTGTGTGAAAAATTCCGAGATTAAAAAGAAGTCCAATCTTGACCAAGATTTGAAACATTTTGAATAGTAGGTATATAACTCATCTTTCGTTATTTGGTCCTTCAAAGAAACAGGGTCAGTAAGACTAAGGTCATACATCAAATCTTCCAAGGCAGAGGAGGATTGGGTATTGTACCAATAATAAGGAGATTTATTAGAACGATCTACGACAGGATCAATAACAGCATTCCAATCACCCCCAGCTATAATATAATGATCTTTAAAGGTTGCTAAAATATTATGAATTTCTGTAATAAAAATATATTGTTGAGAACACGGGCCATATAAATTAAAAAATAGGATAGGTTTGTTAATATTAGGAAATTGAGAAGAAAAAAAACACCATCTACCATTTACATCAGACCTTATATTAAGTATGGTACCTTGAAAAGATTTTTTGATAATTATCGCTACTCCTCTAGCATTAGAACTATTACCTGAAGAAATAATGAATTTCACCCATTTCTTTTCTCTTTCTCTTGCCCAATCCTTATCATACATGTGCGTTTCTTGAAGGAAACATATATTAGCATGTGATTTAAAAATCAAGTGACAGATAAGCGCTCTTTTAGACTTGTTTTGCAACCCTCTAACGTTCCACGAATCTATATATAAAGTCATAGTACAGTAAGCATAGTTAGAACTAGCATATATTTGTTGTAAAAGAAAAAAAACCCTAAATAAATAAAGACGGTGACCTTGTAAAAGCCAAAAGCGCTTATTTTTATTCGCAAATACACAGCTGACTTTTATTTTCAGTCTTCTCCTATACTTTCCAATCTGCCCTTTATCTATAATTATAAAATGACAGTGATAAGAAAAGAAAAAGGGCAAAGAAGAAAAAGAAATACAACAGCAGAGAAAATCCTTCCACAAATCCCCGGTGCCTACCCACCCCTCAATACTAATGGAAGGAAATAATATATAATTCAACTGTAAACCTTTTGATAGGTTAGCATAATAATTCTTGTTATAACAAATAAAAAAGAAATAAAAATTAAACAAAAAACTAATACTACAACATATGTACATATATACAACACACAATGTTTCCAAGACCCGGCTATGTTAGAACCCATAAACAACACACCCACGCGTTCATATCCAGAACATTGAAATTAGCCATAAAAGAGAGAAATAAAATTAACTAACTAACTAAAATCTACATATATACGATTTTAAAAAATTGAATCTAAAAAATATTATTAATATAATGTAAACATTTGTATAGCATATACATAAAATAATTAAACACATTAAGATTATATTTTAGTGCATATTAAACAACAATAGTAAAATTTAAGATAAGAAACCAACATGTAAGAACTGCTGCACTCAATACACGCACATACTGAACTAAAGTTGCGAAGATCCCACAAAGATAATGTGAAAAGCCACTTGCATCATTAATGGATCATGTAAATCAGTCCACCATAGCATGCATTAAGGCAGACATCATCAAATAATACACTTGGTATATATTAAACTATACCTCCATTTCTTAACTATCTTCACAATGAAGTACAGAACAATGAACTGTCATTGTAGGAAACCTCAGGAAATGAAGAACATCAGCACCTCTGCGACTGTACCATAAGCAAAAGTTCCGCCTCTTACAGTTATCATGAGAGCCAGAATTCTCACGCAGCTCCACAAGGAGGGAATGTATCAGGAGTATAATCTCCAGGACTAATCATGACTCCATTTACAGTCGCAAATTCCCGAACATCACGCCGCTTACTGACACCTGAAGAAACATACAGTCATCCACCAGCTACCTGAGTTTTTCTCTCACTTTATAGTTCAAACTAGGCGTTTATCAAAGAAATCACGCCACACCAAAACTAGTATTAATCCAACAGCAGGGCTTACTTACTTTGTTTGTATATTTGTCAACGATAAGCCTTCACAACCAACAGAAATAGTCCTTGAACAACCACACATGCTGTACAAATGACTAAATGAAGAAAACACTTGCACATATCAGCGCTTGTAAAAACAATACTTCTTCACAGCTCCATTGTAAGGCAAATTGACAAACAACTGAATACATTTTTATAACACCGGATAAGAATTAAAGGCTTTAATAAATGCATCTTTAGCTTCAGATGGAGTACTTACTGAATATTTAGTCTCTTTATATGTAAATAAGAGGACACTCGGGTACCTCATTTGAAATCTTACATTTCTTTTAATTAAATCAGCACAGAAGGGAGCTAACTTCTGCCTATTCAATTTTATTTGGTGTGGCAAGTCTTGAGTAAAAGTAATTTTATGACTGTTCCATAACAATCTTTTTTGCTTTTTTGCTGCCTGTAGAATGTTTTGAACATCCTGAAAGTTCAGCAATTTTGTATAGATGATGCGAGGGATTTGTGAATCTTGTCTACGTCTAACAGCTCTATGCGCCCTCTCAATTATTACTTTATCAGCTGTAATACTCTGACCCAAAAGTGCACTGAAAATCTGACCACAAATTAAAATAAGGTTTTGATTATCATATGTTTCAGGTAAACCCCTAACAATAATGTTATTACGTCGGCTTCTCGCTTCAAGATCTGTTAATTTAGATTGTAATTCCTCAATAAGCATAGAGTTATTCTTTGTGACATCAGATACTTGACTTATTTTAAAGTAATTTTTTTGTGTTTTTTGCTCTAGTGTGTCAACTCTTTGTACTAACTGATTAATAGATTTAGTAAGTCCAGACATTTGGTCAGATATAACCTGAATCGCATCCTGAATTGGTTGAAGCGCTACTTTGAGATCGTCGATGTGAAGATTCGGTTCAGTTTTTGTCTTAGCACTTGTTTTATTACTTGAAGAACTATTATCCAGAGATGTTTTTGAAGTTCTCAACCTTTTACAAGTGTTATCTTTCTCAGGGAAGAGAACTGAGGAGATTTTTGCCTTGGTACTCTGGGCATCCATAATCTCCGCGCTTTCTGTCATAACTGGATTCCGATGTACAGTATAGAAGCGAGGAGCGCCAACTACTAGAAGCGCGAATCCTGTCAGGCACAAAATTTTCACACAGGCCTCCTGGAAACTCGTATTCCTTATCCCAGAAACTGGATAAAGAGGAAAAATTTCAGTTTTTACCAGAAAAAAAATCTCCAACTATTTTCAGATATGTTGTATTAGTCTCTTATGTCAGCGAATAGTAATTACTACTGTTTAGAAACAATTAAGGCTACATAAAGTAAAAATTAACGGTAGGAGCTCGTGGATAGGGTGCCAACTAGCCGACCACCATCTTGGAATGAGCTGTGGAAATACTAGAAAGGGGAGAAAGAAGGTGGTTGATAGAGTAATATAGTAGGGTATGTTAGTAGCAGAACAACTGTGAATCTATTACTACATTTAAGACTGAGATGTAAAGTAGTTAAGAAAGTGAGAATAGTTAATGGCTACTTGGACTGTTACAAGTATTATTAGTTTTGGAGAGACAGTGATGAAACTGTAACAGAGTGGGGACAATGACATAGTGGCTGATAGAAAGAAAGAAGAGATTGAATCTTGTCACTTACAGTCTGTGATTGATCAAGTTTATGCAAATAAAGGTTTTTCTTATGATTTAGTGAGTAACTTTCTGTCTCTGTGAAGAAAAAGGAGGAAGTGGAGATGTGAGTACTTTGACAAAAGGTAGCAGATGTGGCCAAAAATGTTATTCTGGCCAGACACATGTTTTCTGTAGGTATTATTTTAGTAGCAACTTTAAGGTATTGTCTTGTCTGTTTTATTTGCAGTGGAATAAAATTCCAATTTTTGTTACTTGATGGGAGTATAGAGAATCTCCATCTGAGCTGCTTGTTTTGGACGTGGAGAGGAGACTTACTTGACTGTAGTAGCCTAGAACTGGAGTATGGTGAGAGTATATTTTTCAGTGATGGACATTTTCAGAAAAATTAGTTAAGCTGTGAATATGTAAGGTAGTGGGAGAGCTCTATCCAGTGGAAATCTCTAAGGGCTACAGTAGTGGGTTTTTAGTGGGATATTTGCTGCAAATTTAGTTTAGTTTTAAGGGTTATATTGAGTTTTGTGAAGATAGGGGCTGCATATAGACTGGATGATAGTAGGTAGGTGGTGGTTATGGATTTTTTTGTGGACTCTGTGAGAAAACATTATGCTCTATAGAGTGATGCTAGTTTCCAGTGAGTCTTTTTAATGGTCTGGAGCAGGTGTTGGTCGTACTTTAGTTTGTCATCAATTAAGACTCCAAGTAGCTTCATTTGTGGTATGCATTCAATTTTTGTGCTGTTGGGTTACAGGATGTGGCATTTGTATTTTTGTTCTATGAGACTTTCAGTGGTAAACAGCATTAGTTTTGTCTTTTAGAGGTTGAGGAGTAAACTTGTATCGCTGAAACAGGATTCTCTGGATAGGAAAACCTGTTGAGGGACATGTTGTAGGGTATGCAGTGATTGCTGGTTTGAGTTAATTTCCTTCTTAATAGCACTGTGTCTGACTTGTAGAAGGTCTATCTTCTATCATCAAAAGTTTGGATGCTTTTTCCTCTGATTTGTAGAAAATCTTGGTTCTGTAATCGAAAGTTTGGATACTCTATCCTGATAATTTGATTATGTGCACTTTTCTCAGGGCTAGTTGACTAGTTGAAGGTTACTAGATAAAAGCAGGCTGCCTTAGTGGGATATGCTGGTGTGTGTGTGTGTGTGTGTGTGTGTGTGTGTGTGTGTGTGTGTGTGTGTGTGTTTTTGCTCATGAGGGATCATGACATGCATACTTCTTGCAGGTAGCAGCCATAGTCACCATGGGTCGCTGCATAAAATACAACCTCTATGGTAGGCAGAGTAAACCCTGAGAATGGTTTTGTAGGCTTTAGCATAGTATGCATCACATCTGTAGATGCACTATATTCCCATAAAACAAAATGAAAATCTTAAAAGTTAATTTGCACAAATACATACCTGAGAAAATGGAGTCCAGCCTATTATTCTACTCAGCCCATTCCAAGCTCTATTTCAATAGTGAATGTTTCCTCAACATACACCAACAGTAACATCCCACAGTCACAAAGTGAATTAAAGTAACTGTTTTCAGGAATTACAGTAGCCATCTCCATCTATAAATGCATTTTAACAAATGCATCTGCTAAATGTTCATCCTCTAACTGCTGAATCCATGTGACCTTTCAAAGAAGAAGCATTTGAATCAATATTCAGACAAATGGTAGCAATCAAAACTCATTAAAAGTCATCCTGGTACTGTAAGAGAAATCATATGTTTAAGCTAAAGTGGAATGGGGGATTTCAAAGAAACAAGAAAAGAATAAAAGCAACAGAACAAACAAGGGTGACCTCACAATATAAGTATTACTAGTAATGTAAAGATTCTGGAAAGTAAAATGGGGATCTTCATGTAGTAATGCAGGAAGAGAGGTAGGACCTTGCTGGTGTCACAGAAACATGAACTAATGACAAAAGAGATGGGGCAGGAGATGTCACTGTACAGATTCTTTAGAAGTGACAGACAGGAGGTAGTAATCTGCATAAAGGAAGTTCGCCAGCAAATTTCAAGTACTAGAAGAGAAAAAGTCTAGGGGGTGACTAGATTCCTGGACCATAATGTATAACAACAGTTTGTGTTGGGCTGTACCAGTAAGGACAGAAGTCTGAATTCTGTCCTAACTTTGGTGGCAGGAGCAGTGATGCTCAGGTGAACGTGTCATTAGCCAAAAGTGATTACCCTATAATGTGGTTTAAAATATGAAGTGGGAGGGTAAGAATCCTAAGATAAAGACACCAATGTGGGATTTTAGGGGAGTGTACCTTGTGCTGTGAGAGAATTTTAAAGATTAGTCAGGAGTCTGAAAGCAAATTGATGGAGTAAATGGGCAACAGTAATGGGCCAAGAACTGAGTATTCAATGCTATGAGCAAGCATTTATGGAAAAGACAAAAGGGGAAAGATCCAATGTGGCTGCACAGTGCTGTCAGTCTTTTGAGTAAGGCAAGCAGCAGAGCATAACACAAGGTGAGAGAGAAGACTAGAGAAGTGGAGGAGTTATAGTGCAAGAAACCCATCAGAAGTGTCATAGAGAATGTAAATATTAGAGTCAAAAGAAGGGCAATGGGAAATGGGACTAAGAACAACAAAGGTAATTTTATTATGCAGTACATAACGTTAATAATCCCAGTGTCTTGAGACAAACCTCTTGAAATACAGGCGATTCAGCAGCTTAGTCCGACAATAAATGCCAGTGGAAAAAATATTCCAAAAATCAACGAGGTCTAAAAACAAACTGGAAATTTATTAAACCAATAAAAAATCCAAAGTAGTATCCAACGTTAAGCGCTTTCACTTGCTTGATGTAAAACAGACCTCTCAGCAATTAAATAAACTTTTTGGTGCCAACATACAAAATACTTTGTCTTAAAGGCATATGACACCAAAGAGTTACACATTAATAAAACACCACTTATCATATCATAAAAATGTCCTCAATCTGTGCTGTTCACAACACAAATACAAACACAAAATATGATATAAACAAAGATAAAATATTTATGTATGCATATATAAATTTCCTGTTTATGTACGGAACAAATATTTCTAGCATATTCTATCAAAACTGTCCTATATAATCTAAACGAATTGAACAATGTGTGTCCTATGTATATAACTGTCCTATATCTAACAAGTCAAAAAATGTGGTTATAATATACCATCAGTGTGTTATAATACAGTAATGAAATTATTAATATCTTATAATCACATCTTAGCTACTGAATATAGTTTCTAGCTGTACCAACAAACCACAAATTCAGCTCATAACTAGCAGAGGTTTTATAGAAATAACATCATTAAGTCCTGGTGGGGTTGAAAAATCCAATAATACCTGCCACCAATACTCTTTGTATGATAACAGGCCCTTGAAATCCCCCCAATATCTATTTGAACACTATCAATAATAGCGAACTTAAAATAATGCCTATCTCCACATTTTTTAATATGCCTATAAAGGGCGTTCTTTTCATCTTTTGTCCTTATACTATATAAATGAGAGTATATCCGCTTATTAAATTTTCTCTCCGTTTTTCCTATATAAAATCCTGAGCATGCCATGCATTTAGCTGTATATACAATCATCTTAGTGCAATAATTACCATGTTTAAATTTAACTTTTGTGCTGTTTATATTCTCTAATACTAAACTTTTTTCCTGGAAAATGTAACCACACTGTTTACAATTTCCACATTTTTTGGTATAAGTGTCTTGTAATAATAGTTTTGAATTACTTTTCACTAAGTATTTCTTAATATTATACCCCATCTTGAGCACGAATCTAGGTCCTGTTCCTAATATACTGACTAATTCCTCATCAATAGATATAATATTCCAGTTGGTAGTCAAAATGTTCTCAACTTTACCAATATATGGTCCATATTCCAACACACAACATTTCACATAAGATGGACTGTCAACTAAAGAATGTGCTATTGTATCATCAGTCACCCCTGATTCAAAAAATGAACCCAACAAAGGTTTGTATTTACTGGTCCATCCTTCGATGGCCAACTTACTGACTCTAGCCATCATCTTGTCATCATATCCTCTTTCCTTAAACATGGTCGTAATATATGCCACTTCCTCTATCATATCTTTATACACAGAAGTCATTCTAATGGCACGTATAATCTGCCCTTTATAAATATTAATAAAGCTATTCCTAGGATGGTTACTGGAAAATTCTAAATAACTGTTAGAAAAAGTATTTTTTCTGTAAATTCTTGACTTGAACCCAGATCCCATTATGGAAACACGTGTCCAAGTAGGGTACACCATGGTCATTCCTGTGTGAAGTGAATTTGAGATAACTACTACTCTGATAGAGATATTCTAGGAATTGGTCCAGAAGGTCGGAACTCCCTTCCCATAATATGTATATATCATCTAGATATCAGGAATAATATTTGATATATTTCATAAACTGACTATAAACACTGTATTCTCTTCCCAATCTAACCAAACCACATTTCCAGTTTGTTTTTAGACCTCATTGATTTTTGGAATATTTTTTCCACTGGCATTTATTGTCGGACTAAGCTGCTGAATCGCCTGTATTTCAAGAGGTTTGTCTCAAGACACTGGGATTATTAACGTTCTGTGCTAGTTTTTTTGGTTCGGTAGTCCTACAGAATGTTTTTAGTGTTGATTATGCAGCACATGGGGGAGGAAGGATGGGACTAAGTAAGGACACCAGGGAGATCACAGAGAGCAGGGAAATAGCAGACGTATTAAAAGAACATTTCAGTGTTTATGAAGGGAAGGGAAGATATCATGTTGGGGGGGTGAAGAATATGGACATGTACTGAAGGACAACATGATGGATTTGAAGAAAAAGAAAATAGAGTTGCATAAGGCACAGGAACCAACTGGTCTATCTCCCAAGGTCCTCTTGAATCTGGCCAGTTTGTTCTCTGATCCCTGATGGAGATCCCAACAAATTACTGACTGGAAGACAAATATAGTACTCTTATATAATGAGGGAGCAGGACAATCCAGGAGCTACAGGCCTATTAGCCTAACAACAGCAGGAGGGAAAGTCATGTTGAGAATCCTGAGGAAGAGGCTTGTTACTTTCATGGAATACAAAACTCTCCAGAGCAACAAACAGCATGGGTTTCTAGATAGAAGGAGCTTTTATTCAAGCTTAATGAAGTTTTATGAATGGATTATAGTATGACAGGTCATACTAGTAGATGTCTTAGGTTTATAGGTGGGTACTAGGCTATCAGCCCTAGGGCCTATACAAACCTAGCCATAACAATTCCCTGGCTATTTCTTCCCACACTATTTACTTCCCTGGACCCTTGTCTAGCAGGGCGACTGACGTAATCCCCGGGGTGAATGTCCTTTCTCCCATCCAATCGTCAAGGTTCCTTTTAAAGAGGGCCAAAGAGGCACTCTGCTTGACATGTATGGGCAATCTATTCCAGAGTCTGGGGAGTCTCTGGGTCAGGAACCTATCCCTCCAGCATGTTTTGTTTATTGTGATGACAAGGTTTAGATCCCTGGAGCGTGTGGCTCTGAGGGATTGGGATTTCTTTAAGTGTAGCATGTCCAACAGCTCTGGGTTTGACATGGCCTTGTATGTTAAGCAGAGATCACCTCTGAGTAGACGATATGTGACAGAGTATAGCTGGAGTTTTTTAAGGCGGTCAGCGTAGGGCATCTGCTTTAGGCCTGTGATTCTTTTAGTGATGTATTTCTGCAGCCTTTCCAGTTGTTGCAGATGTCTTGAGAGGTACATACCAAACGGGGTGTTGTATTCTATAATGGGTCTAATGAGAGATGAGTACAGTGGGATAATGACCTCCTTTTTTCTGGATGAAAAGCCCTTAGTGATGAGGTGTGCCACATAGAAGGATTTCCTGACTGTTGTGGCAATGTGGTTATCAAAGGTGAGACCACTGTCCACCTGTGTCCCTAAGTCTCTTATCACACTTTTGGTGTTTAGTGTACTGCCACCTATATGGTAATTCACGGGTACATGTTTTTTCCCAAAGGGGATAACTATACATTTCTTGGCATTGAGCTTGAGCCCATGGCTCTGGCACCAAGCATCTGTTTCTGTAAGGCCCTTTTGTAGAGTATCCACATCATTTGGGGATTCGATAATGGCTCCCAGTTTGCAGTCATCTGCGAACTTTGTTAGCCAGAGTCCCTTAGTGTTGGCCTGCACTTCAGAGAAGTAGATGCCAAACAAGAGCAGTCCCAGGACTGAACCCTGAGGTACTCCACTTGTCACTTGTCTGCAGCTGGATTTGGAGTCGCCAGTTAGCAACCCATTAACCGAATTTGGCAATCTTCCGGTATTGAGATGGGCAATTTAGGGGGTGAGAGGGGGGTGAAGTTGGCACTGAATCAATCTGCCAGGATACTGGCAATATCCTTGGGATCAGTATATTTAATGCCATTCTGTTTTAGCTCAGAGCAGATCTGAGCTTTGACATTTAGATTCTTGACATAGTTATAGAATGCCTTGTGGTTGTCTTTGGAATCTTTGGCAATTTTATTTTCGTAACTAGCTTTGGAGGATTTTATGAGGGATCTCAGTTTCTTACTGAGGCTGGTAAGGGAGTTTTTTGCATCCTGGGATTTTCTTATTTTCTGCAACAGTTTCTTCCTTTTGTTGTAAAGTTTGTTTATGGCAGGAGACCACCAGATTGGCTTCTTTTTTTTTTGGATGAGAGCATCTTGGTTCTATTTGGGATGGCATGATTCATGCATGAGTGGATGTCCTCATACAGTGCCTTAATGTAGGATTCAGCAGTTGAACTTTCAGTTCCTGTCTGCATGGGTGTCATGAAGTTTGTCACTTCTGACTTGAGTAGCATGAAGTTGGCTTTGGAGAAGTTTTTTTATGGAGGTTTCCTTACTGGGGGGGGGGATGTGGATGTTAAGGGTGATTAGCTTATGGTCAGACCTGACTAACAAGGGGGTGACCATAGGTGTGGAGCATTGATTTCCCATGTTGGTACTGACCAGGTCCAGGATATTGGAGCCCCGGTGGGACTATAGATTAGTTGACCCAGGGCATTGGAATTTATGAATTCCAAGAACCATTGGGCAAAGGTGTTGGTACACAAGTAGTTTTCCAGTTAATGGCAGGGTAGTTAAAATCACCCAGTATTAGGGTGTTTGGTTCTATCTTAATATTTTTCAGTATGTTTAGAAAGGTGTAGTGAGAATCTTGGGACATAGTGGGGGATCTGTAGCAAGATACAATTTGGATTGCAGTCTTACCTAGTAGATAGGTATCAGACCACATAATTACCAAACAATTTCATCTGGTTCCATATAGACAGCTAGTAAGAAAACTGTAGGGGTTGGGGGTAGGACTGAAACTGAGAAAGTGCAAGGCAGTATAATTGTAATGTAGGATACTGAGGGTTATGGTGTGAAGAACATCATCCGTAAAAACAGGAACTAACTAGTGGAATACCTGAAGGGTCAGTCTGGGGTTTAATACCATTACATTTGCTCCTGTTAAACATGTCTGAGAGAATACAGAGCATGATCAACCTATTCTCCAGTGGCACAAACACAGTTACAGCAGTGAAGAATAGTGGTTGTATCTAAGGGAGGAATTAGAAAGGATATCTAGATGGGTATAAATATGGTAGTTGGGTTTCGGCACTGATGAATGTAAAAAGTACTATAAGTACTATACTGGTGTCACATAAAGCCTTGTATGAAGTATTAGATAAGGGGACTATAAGTAATGGTAACAGAGCCGGAAAGAGATAGGCGGGTATTGATCACTTCTGGAATGGAGTATCAGGAGCAGCAAGAGAAGGCTGCAGCAGCAAGAAACAGGTTATTTGGGTGTACTCTTAGGAAACAGACTGCAGAAGTAGGAGGAATGGATTGCAGAGAGCTTGTGTTTTTTTTTTTTTTTTTTTGAGCATTGGTTTTGCTCACTGACCTCATCTACCAACATTGGTGTTGGATGTGTTGTATCATTCGGTGCAGATTTTTTTGTGTAACTGTTTATGGTGTGCATGGTCATTCATGAAAATTGTAATACTGGAGTTGGTAAAACACAGAATTTGTTTTTATTTGATGATTTGAACTGTAAGTGCAGTTCCACTATATTGTAAACAGGGTAAAGATTTTAACTTCTGAGTATCTTAATTGAAAATCCTGTTAAAATTTGAATAAATGTGTGAAAATAGAAACTATATGCACCAAGTCCAATATTTCATTAAGAGACAGAGATATTGCACCAAGTCCAATACCTCTGTGTTTTAGACTATTCCACTTTCTCTGAAGTATGACAATCTTGGAATTAGTGTATGTATAAGCAATGGTATTGGAGGGATGTAACACCCCCATACTGAGAGTGAGGGGAGGGTTTGCCCTTGCTAAAAACAACTTTAAAGAACAATACTTAGCAATATTTTATTTTCTCCAATAGTTTTGGTTTTTTTTTGCTTTTGCATTTCCAAACTCAGGATTATAGGTTGCTTAGGAAACTTGTAGCCAGCAGGAAGCACTGTTGAGAGAGCATGAAAACACCTTTTTTTCATTTGTAGGTGCATGCCCATTTTCCATAATTGCGCAATCATGGAGTTAGTATAATGAGTTAGGAATGGTCAGGGATGAAGACTGCTTACAAAAACAGTTACTTCATTTTCCATTCTTCTTCATGGTCTTGCAACATGGATGCCTAAATTCCTGATTTTGGGGGATGCGAGGTATCTGGGTGATCTGCTCTATAATAGATCCAGAATCCCACTCTTCTGGACAAATAGTGAATTATGCATGCATTTTTGGAAGCCATACAAGTGGAAGTAGACATCAGGCTGCTGGAACGAGTTCAGAGGAAAAAAACACCAAAAAGGAGTACAGGTCTGAAAGGAAATAGTATGGTTAAGGACTACATAATTAGAAGTTTTTTTCACTAGAGACTACTAGAGACCAAGGTATGGATATGGATGCAAAAGGTCATGTCAGAGAGATCTGAAAGGGTCATCCTGAACAGAAAGGATAGGAAGGGAGGAGTAGTCACAGGCAGAAGATCATAAGAGACAACTGCATCCTGGATGTGTGAAAGTATTTCTTCACACAGAGGGTAGTGAACCCAGGGAAAACACTGCCTGAAAGGAAGCAAGGGGCGGAATCTATGAATATTCAAGATGGTATGGAACATGGTGAAGGGAGAAGATAAAGATGGAAGTGAGGCAAAATGTTAAATGTACTTAAAAGGTACTCTGGATAAGCTGTTGCAGTGGAGGTAAGACAGACTGTTAAATGTACTTAAAAGGTACTCTGGATAAGCTGTTGCAGTGGAGGTAAGACAGACTGTTAAATGTACTTAAAAGGTACTCTGGATAAGCTGTTACAGTGGAGGTAAGGCAGGCTGTTAAATGTACTTAAAAGGTACTCTGGATAAGCTGTTGCAGCGGAGGTAAGGCAGACTGTTAAATGTACTTAAAAGGTACTCTGGATAAGCTGTTGCAGTGGAGGTAAGACAGACTGTTAAATGTACTTAAAAGGTACTCTGGATAAGCTGTTGCAGCGGAGGTAAGGCAGACTGTTAAATGTACTTAAAAGGTACTCTGGATAAGCTGTTGCAGTGGAGGTAAGGCAGGCTGTTAAATGTACTTAAAAGGTACTCTGGATAAGCTGTTGCAGTGGAGGTAAGGCAGGCTGTTAAATATACTTAAAGGGCAGTCTAAACAGGCTGTCTACTACAGCAATCAGTGAAATGAAATTAGTTTAACCTTTGCCTAACTTTTTCCTCATCTGTAAGTATTGAATTTAACAAATAGCTCCCTGGTTTTCTGACCCCCCCGCCAAACCCAGTGCTACTTCAAAGAGTACCAGCAGTTCCTAAAGTCAGGCAGTATTTTGAAAGTTTTCCAAAAACTTTCTTACCAACACAACTAAAACTACACTTGACTCTACTTATCTCTTCCTCACACTTCTTTATGACACTCTGATCCTTACTAACCTCCAGGCATCACAAAAAAATCAAAACTTGAACAATGTTATAACAAAGTTGCTAAATTTGCTGCAAATACCCACTACTGTATAGCACAAAAAAGCCTAAATTGGTCAGAAGTAACACATCAATTAACATATACACAGCTTCTTACCACCTATACAATTATCTTGCATCCATCCACTTGTCCAACACTAAACATTCAACACAACTATGTTCCCAGGCGGTCATTACAATCCAATGACCAAAAATTCCTGTCTGTCCACAAACATATCAAATCTGCTGGGCATTGTCTATACTCATACCATGTTGCTAAAGCCCGGAACTCCTTACCTATATCAATCAGGCCAATACCCTCCCTCCCATCCTTCAAAACCTTTCTGAAAGAGTTCCTAGCTAAAAGCTGTCTCTTTTCTTGCTCAACACCAGGATAACCTGTATCTCTAGTTTAAATCTGAAGAAGTACCTATTCATTCTTTACACCTTCTTACTCTTCCTTCTTTACTTACGTCCTTACTTTTATTAAATTATATCCCCTGGCTTTCTCTCTAAATATATCATAAGCCTGCTTTTCTCTTATTTCATACTGTAATTCCGGTTTGTATTATACTTACTTACCTTTAATTTCTCTATAAACTGGCTAAGATTTCTCTAAATATTAAATCATTGTTATAGAACTTGTTTTTGTTCTTAACCAATGTTTTCATATTATGGCTAAGTTGGTATAATTATTTGAACTGTAGATGTTCTTGTATTATTTTTAAAGATTCTTCTTTTGGCTTTTCCCAGTTAGGGGTCGCCACAGCGGATCACCTGTCTGCTCATGATTGGCAGTGGAGTTTTACAGTGTGGAGTTGCCAGCCCGGCACCCAACCTTCCACAGAAGGCACACACTCACACCTAGGGCCAGTTTAGAGTGTCCAATCCACCTACAGCATGTCTTTGGGATGTGGGAGGAAACCGGAGCATCCGGAGGAAACCCACGCAAACACAGGGAAGACATGCAGACTCCGCACAGAAGGCACCCCAGCCGAGGCTTGAACCAGAGAACCTCTTGCTGTGAGGCAGCAATGCTAACCGCTGCACCACCGTGGCTGCCCTTTATTATTTTTAAAGATTACTGTTCTTAAAATGTTTTGAAATACTTTGTAGCTTTCCTGTCCAGCCTCCACTGAAACTGGGCTGCTACCCAGTCTGACTTTCCCGGTAATCAAATATCAATACATTATAGCACTCGTTCTGTAAACACTGATTATTTTAACAGAAACA
Source organism: Protopterus annectens (assembly GCF_019279795.1). Lineage (NCBI taxonomy): Eukaryota > Metazoa > Chordata > Ceratodontiformes > Protopteridae > Protopterus > Protopterus annectens. The sequence goes on along the minus strand of NC_056737.1, from coordinate 633,747,236 downwards.
CAAGACTGCCTTCAGTCAGAGGCAGGGAGATTGAAAGACATGTAAGAAACACTAAGTTTAATATATATATATATATATATATATATATATATATATATATATATATACATATATATGTGTGTGTGTGTGTGTGCGTGTGTATATATATATATATATATATATATGTATATATATATATATATATATATATATATATATATATATATATATATATATAAAACATCTCTGGGACCATCAAGATAGGTTATGGCCAGCATGGCTAAACATGTTAGCATGTTGGGTCATTATAAGCAAGTCTCTTAACAAGACAGTGTCCTAGGTCACCCAAGAAAACAGCCACTTGTGCCTAAGGGGTTTATCTGATTAACAAAAAAAACATAAATACTAGCTAATATATAGTGGCCTGATTTCCTTCTTTGTAAAAGAATTGCAACATTTTACTCAAATTTCAAACTGTGAGACGTATCAGCACATTTTCAAAGCACAGATCTGCAGTCTTTAGTGCATTTTATGAGGTATGGTACACATCCATGAATTTATCAGACCTTTAAGACTGTTTGTACTGAATCCTACTTACCATTATAGCATACACATATCTACAGCACTTTCTAACAAAGAGTTGCAGCAGAACCGATATGCAGAAAATAGTTTAATACATTAAGGGGCAAAACTTAAAAAGCGCATACTTATTCTTGCATTTGCATTTATCTGATGTTTGACTTTCTCATCAAAATGTTTAATGTTAGAACTTAACTTCATCAGATATTCTGATTACTATGAGGCTTAAAAAATACATGTGTATATACATATAGCCTCCTTAAGTCATCTTGGCTCAGACTATTTAATTGCAGATGTAAAATTGCCAGTGCTCACTAACTAAAAAGCATATTTCCTACCTCTCAACCTTTCAGTGTAAGAAATCTGGACATAGCCTAAAATAATGGGTGCACAAAGGCCCAAAACAGAGGCAGATTTTAAACGTTGTTCTTGCTAGATTAATATGATTTGTGTTAGCATGCATTTTCTGAAAGATAAGAAGTCTGGAACTCAAATGCATGTCATTATTTAGTGATTTCAGTCCTCAGTGATTTGCCAGAAAACCTCATATTTTATGAGGAACAGATCAAAAATATGAGGCAAAAAGCTGGACATTCTGTGAAAATCTGGACAGTTGAGAGGTGTATTCCACAGTATTTTTTCAAATGGGATATTGTCTGTATAGTGTGTGTAATACACAAGCTTAGTCCTGCCACACAATAATTACATAAACATTTTCAGAATCCCAGAACTTCTGTTTCATTTCAGTAATTCATAATTTGAAACTGTTTCTTGTAAATACTTGTGCTGCCTTAGAATATATTCTATTGCATGTATTTGCTCAAAATGCATACATACATGTGTTTGTTCACTTAAATAATTATCTGTTGCAATTGTGTCTTCTTACTTTTATTTGATGTCAGCAAAATATTTGAATCTATGTATGGAAATTAATATCTTGGAAGCACTGACAATGCACTCCTGCTTCCTTCATTATTTTTTCTTGGATTTTAATAATAGTTTTGCTTAAATTACATCCCTCAGCTGCTGACGTCAGTGCATGAAGAAATATATAAATAATAAACTGCAGTGCTGACTTTATTTACTTATTAGTTTTTCTCATGATTAGGTTTAGAATAAAAAAAAGTTATTTGAGAATTAATTTCAAAATGTCTGGCATACAGTTAAGAAAGATTGCAAAGGCAGCTGCTGAGATTTCGATTGCCAACTGTGTATTTTGCTGCACAACACTGCCCTCTGCAGTTTATTTTATTAAATAGCATGGGTAGGTTTATGGTATAAAAAGGTACACAGACATGGCAAAACTCTAAACCGTCTTTTTCTAGCCTGAAAAAAAAAATCACACTGGCAATATAAGTAGTGTTTTTAAAAGTTCACAGTTACTTCTGTTAATATTATTTATTCAAATTGCAGATGACATTCTTCTAATTACGCAATGCAGCAACACTGACTTAATAAGTACAGAAAATGTACACTGTTAGCTGGACTTCATAAATGGCTGCTTGCTCTTCTGTTTTAATTTTCAGGTATAAATATTCCTAAAGACAGTACTAATGTTTAAATAAAATATTTTCTAAAATACTTTTAGCAAAGCATTTATTAGAATATTTCTTAATAGAAGTAGGCAGTACTAAAGTTTAAAATAAAATATTTTCTAAAATGCTTTTAGCAAAGCATTTATTAGAATATTTCTTAATAGAAGTAGATAGGAAAGCAGTACACAAATCCACCTTCCGTAGCTGGATATCCTAAAGACTCTGGAGTCTGCACACAACTGATAAGAAAACCATGAAATAAAGCTTCTCACTCTTAAACTTTGTCTCTTTCTCTTTAATCTACTCAGTCTACAGCTCTGTCTCTTAATAGTTGCTGTGTTTGTATTTTAAAAATGAACACATTTTCTCTCAACTAGCTACCTCATACCAGCCTTCTCACTTACTCACTCACCTTTGTCTGTCTGTCTCCCTGTCTCTGTACTTCTTTCTATGACTTAGTGTGCTGTCACAATTTATGGGCGCAGTGTCACGTCTGATGAGTTAGGTGCTCTAATGCAATTTCACCTGATTATTCTTTATTTATTTAATAAAGAGCTACATGAACTTTTTTTATTAAAACCATGGCCAATTAAATTTAGTGTATCCCTGTGTGACATCTTCTTAAGGACTAAACTTTGATGTGCCCATTAAAGTTGGTGGGCATACCACTCTTTTCCCTGTGCAGATGTCACTGAGTATAAAGCTCAGCATTAATCCTCAGTGGTATAAGCTTGGGTAAAACAAGTGTTTTTTTTTAAACTGGAAACCAAAACATTCACTGCTAGGTAAAAAAAAATCTATGCATTGTGACAACCATGCCCTGGCCCAGCAATAAAGGATCCTCAATCCTCACCACTAACACCAGGGATGTCATCTCATAGAAGAGGAAAGGATAACAAATACACACAGAAAAGTACAAATTCCCTTAAGTGCACGCAGAGATCACAGTCAGTCTGGGGAAAGGCTGACACAGATTCTCCAGCCGTGCCCCTTTACCCAGACTATACGGTAGTAATCACTGCCACCACCAGCTTAATAATTATCAGTAACCAAAGGCCCTTAAAAAGGGTGTCCAATTATTACTATGCAATATTATTATCCAATTGGTAATGTGACTATTCAGTCTAAGGCTTATTAGAGTGGCTTATTACAATAAACTCTATAAATATGCAATGTACTCTAGAGCCTACTTATCTCAACACAAACCAGCCACAGGTAAAGGTTTTAAAATATTTAATAAGAGAAGACAATACTACTACACCACAGAAATATCTAAGAGTTCAGAGATCACACAGAAACTTAAAATAATACAGTAGGACGGGTCTGATGTCAAAGAAAAACACTTAATCTAACTTACTAATCTTTAGCTATTCCTAAGAGAAAACACAGTGCTACAATCAAACTTAGAGACATATAGAGCATAAGCAGTGCCAGGGTTGATGGTCCAAGACAAAATGCTTACAGTCTCTCACTGAACAATAGTTTTTAACAACACTAACAAACAACTCTGCTAAGGCCCTCCCAAATTATATCATTTTGACACTTAGGTTTTCCCAGTATTCACATTACATCATTTTGACACTTAGTCTGGAGTTCTCAGGCAAACAAACTGCATTATTTAGCAAGCTAACACCTGCTCAGGACACTACAACAATAAAAGACATTTCACATGTACACTCTAGCAATCATTCCTTAAGTTAAGTCAATAGAAACAATGTGTTCAGGCAGCCGGTTTGGCACCACCATTTAGATAATTGCAACTTCAAAGAACATTTGAAATGCTTGGCTTGGTTTTTCTTACAGCAGATGGCAATGTTGCAACAATCTTGAAGTTCACATTTTACAGTGTTTTCTTTCATTTAAGAACACAAGCCTAAATCTTACATTTATATATACAAATGATAGAATTATGTATCAAATTCTATTTGACTAGGCTGGCAGCCTTCACCCATCTTTCCCCAATCTTCACATGCACCACACATGGTAATGCAAATGGTAAGAAATAAAAATGACAGCAATACACTTTAAGAATGTGCCATTCAATAATATGCTGATGCACCACCAGCATTTGTACCTTACAAACCATTTTGGTACTAGATGTTTACCCTTTTTCCACTTCCTAAATCATGTAATGTTTGTCCTACTCTAAATAAGGTCCTTAGCCAGTCAATTACTATGATTCTCAAAACAAAATAGCATGGACTGAAAACTGCTTATGCATGAGATATCTCCAATAACACCTCTAATACTTGTACACTTACGACATGCAAGCCAGATATCTATGAACTCATAAAATCTTTCCCTGGAGACCATGTCCAATTTGTAATGAGTGATAACGGTATGAGGGGTAGCCCAAGTTGCAGCTGCGCATATGTCTTCCATAGAAGCTCTGAAATGGAAGACCACTGAAGTGGAAATAGACCTTGTTGAATGAGCTCTAACTTTTGTTGGTAGTTTGAGATTATTCTGAGTGTATATAAAGGTAATGTAGTCTCTCAACCATTTTGATAAGCTGACCTTTGAAACAGGTTTTTCCCAATCTGGTATCTGAAAAAGACAGAAATAGTTGGTCTGATTTTCTAGAGGACTTTGTTCTGTCTAAGCAAAAACGTAACTATCTGTGGACGTCCAACATGTGCAAGCAGCACTCTCCTTTGTTTGAAAAATTTGGAAAGAAAACCGGTAAGTCTATGGACTGGTTAATGTTGGACTCTGACACCACTTTAGGAAGGAAGGAGGGATTGGTTCTGAGTAATACTCTTTCTTTGTGGAAGATGATATATGGATGCTTCAAACACAAAGCCTGTAATTCTGAAATTCTCCTAGCAGATGTAATAGCTATGAGGAGTAGGGTCTTCCAAGATAAAAACTTGAGGTCACAAGTGGCTGCTGGCTCAAAGGGCTGATGAACTAAACATTGCAAGACTAAGGTCAAATCCCAAGGTGCTATCGGATCTTTGAAAGGTGGCTTCAAATGTTGAGCTCAATTAGGAAAAATTTTGCAAAGACGGTGAGACATCAATGAATGATCATCAAAACAGTTATGGATATTCAAAATGGCAGCTAGATGAACTCTAATGGTAGAAGCTGAGGCTCCAAATTGAAAAAAGATAGCTAAGTATTCCAGGACCTTATCGACTGGTGCTGAGAAAGGATCAAAACCATTTGTATCCAACCAAATAGAGAATCGTTTCCATTTCTTAAGGTAAAGTTTTCTGGTGGACAGTTTATAAGAAGCCAGAAGTATCTTTTGCAGTGGGGAGGACAAGTTGTTTCGCCTGGCAATTACCGGAAGTGGAGAAACCAAGCTGTCAGCTTGAGATGTTGAAGGTTGGGATGCACCAAGTCCTGAGGGTGAGATAACAGGTCCAGAGATGGATCCAGAGTCCACGGGTGGTGAACCAGGTGAGGCCAGAGAAAGGAAAACCAGACGTGACAGGGCCAGTAAGGTGCAATGAAAATAACTTTGCTTCTCAACCATTGGGCTTTCCTCAGAAACTGGAGAATTAAAGGAATTGGTGGAAAAGCATACAAAAGTCCTGGGGACCAATCATGTAGAAGTGCATCTTTTGGGGATTCCCCACGAGGGGTGACTAGAGCAAAGTAGCTGCTGCATTTGTAGTTTATGGGAGAGGTGAACAGGTCACAGCAAGGCTGACCCCATCGATGAAAAATTTTTGTCTCTATGTTGGGATTGGGAGACCACTCATGGGGTAGCAGGACACACCTGCTTAGTTTGTCTGCAATCACATTGGAATTCCCTGGAATATGCTTTGCTATTAGAAAGTGGTTGGAGGTGATTGCCCATAGCCAAACTCTTAGGGCTTCCCAACATAGTGGGTAGGATCTGGTTCCCCCTGTTTCTTGATGTACCAGACTACTGACATGTTGTACGACTGGACAGCAATCATCCCAGATGGAAGGGCAGACTGGAATGCTTGCAATGCTAAAAGCACTGATCTCAGTTCTAGCATACTGATGTGCAGATTGGCCTCCTGTGGGGACCAAGCACTTTGGACAGTCTTTCCCTGAAAATGCCTCCACCCTATCAGGGAAGCATCATTGGTCAATACGACTTTGGGTGAGAAGGGGAGAAAGGACGACTCCATAAATCTTCTTCTGGCTTCCTCCACCATGATAAAGCTTTCTTGCAGCGATGTATCAGTATTGGATGAGACATGGGGTGAGTAAGAAGTGACCACTGAGATGCGAGGAGCCATTGAAGCAGCCTCATGTGGTAGGTACCTCGCCAGGAGGACTTATGTTATTGTTGCTGCCATGGATCCGAGAAGTTATAGTACCAGATGGGTGGGAACTTTATCTTGGGAGAATCACTTGAAGTTGCGATCTCAGCTTTAACAACCTGTGATGAGGAAGGGAGGCCATGCAGGATTTTGTATTTAGTTTCACTCAGATGAATTCCAGTTCCTGTGAGGGAGATAGTTGTCATTTTTCTTTGTTGATTGAAATGTCTAAGAACTCGGCAAAGTGTAGAATAGATTCTGTGGCACAAAGCAGCAGATGCCTGGTGGGGGCGGTGAGGAGCCAGTCATCTAGCTGTGGAAACACATGGAATCCACAAAGCCTTAAATGAGCTGCTGCAACTGCCATGCATTTAGTGAACACCATGGGGGCTATGGTGAGACCAAAGTGCAGTGCTCGAAATTGGTAATGACTGGCTCCCAGACGGAAACGGAGATATCTTCTGGAGCTTTAGTCCATCGTTATGTGGTAATACGCATCCTGAAGATCTATACAGCATATCCAATCATCTTTCTCTAGAAATGGAAGGATAGACTGAACTGTGACCATACAGAATTTTGTCTGTTGTACGAATTTGTTCAGTATGCTGAGGTCCAAGATTGGCCTCTAGGCCCCTGTCTTTTTTGGCACTTAAAAGAATCTTGAGTAAACTCTGGATCCCATCTGGTCTGGTGGGACTGTTTGGATGACTCTTTTTTGAAGCAGCTTCTGAATCTCTAGTGCTGCTATATCCCTCTGACTGGGTGGAACATCGGGGTTTTACCTTTGTGGTTTGGGGAAAAAAATTGAAGGGAATGCGGTAACCTCTGGTAATTATTGTCTGCACCCAAGAATCTGATGTTAAAGAGAGCCAGGCTGGGTGGTGCAGAGAATATCTTCCCCTGACTGCTTCCAGGGGTAAGCATTCAGGCCACTGCTCAGGAGAGCTGGTACAGTTGTCCAGAAAAAGAATCCCTGGAACCCTGATTGCGTGGACCCCCTCTGCCATGGGAGAGGTGTCTTTCAGAACAGCTCCCTCCTCTGCCCCAGGGAGAATACTCGCCATGTGTGTCCTGAAAAGGCCCCTGGGTCTTCTTGAACCACATTTTTCCACTCCTCTGATTCCTGGAGTAAGGTCGTTGTAGAGTGGAAAAACACACACCCACAGCAGAAAGGGTCTTCCCATCCTTTTCGCAGATGGCTAACATATCTTTAACTTTTGGGCCAAACAATGAAGTAGCATCCACAGGAGCATTGGCAACAGAAGACTTGAAGGGGTCCACAAAATCACACAAGTGCATCCAGGTGTGGCACAGAATGGCAACGCCTGTACTAACTGTTCTAGACGTCCCTTCGGCTGTATGAGCGATAAGCCGCATAGACGAATTAGAGATAGACTCCAGGATGGCAAGCTGGGAGGCAACCTTATCACAAACCTCATCAGACATCTGAAATCTCAGTTATCAGATCCCTTTGGAGTTGAGTGAAGTATGCCAGAAAATTCAAGGACCAAATAGCTAAGGTCATTGAAGCAAAGACGTGCTTCCCAAATCTGTCCATCATCTGGGACTCTCGGTTAGGAGGTTGGACAGTTGAAATCTCTTCAGTGAGTTCCTTTTTCATGGCCGCTGCTGCCACCACCATGGCATCCACTGTTAGACCCTTAGACCAATGAGGCTGATCTTAAGGGGCTGAAATAATTTTATCCAGGCTTTTGTGAATAGGCTCTATGGTGTCAGGAGCCTTCCACGCATGCTGCATGATAAGTTTGATTAGTTCATCAGCAGGCAGGGTCACCCAGGAAGTAGATGGCCGGCACGAAAAGCCTGCAAGAAAGCAGATTCCTCAGAGGATGGATTTTCGGGCTTCCAATCACCCCTCTGTTTTAAAATTTCCAGGATGTCTCCCAAGGAGACATCTTCAGGGGGAGACCATGGGGACCCTTCCCCTTCATCGTAATCTTTATCCTCAGTGATTGATTCTAATGGAGAATCCAAGTGCTTCCTCTTGCATGATCTCTTATGGGATGGCTCCTCAGGGGTAAGATCTGAGGATAACTCTGAACAGAGGGGACCCTGCACTAGGGTATCTTGCTGCTCGTGCCCACTGTCCTGAAGTAGCAGATTGTGGCAGCTGTGAACCAGAGGGAACAAAAATATGGCACTCTGATGGGGATGGCACCAACTGGAAGCCTGCTGAGGCTAGGGCTCTCTCAATAATCTGGAAGGTAGGCCCGCCCAAAGAGGGATGGGAGTCTGGAACTGAGAACGCAACCTAAGAATCGGGGTCACACCCCGCTCTGATGAGCTGCCCCCCCGAGTAGGAGCATAAAGAGGACTTGAAACTACCAAGGTACTGAGAGCCATGGTTGGTGCCATAGAAAAAATCAGAGCAGATCCAGGGATCCTGGAACTGACAGATAAATCTCAGTCCTGTGGATGTGACAGTTCAAATGGAGCCAAAGACCACAGAGTAGGTTCTGGTACTGAGGTGAGATCCACCATCGGTACTGATGTAGCTGGCACCGGGAGCATCAAAGCAATGGACTCCAAGACCTGAGAAAAGTTTGAAGGAGGAATATATGTAAGAGTCCTGGGAGAGTAGGCCTTGGCTCTGGGAGGGAGGGAGGTCTGAGCGGGAGCAGGAAGGCCACTGGCTGCCAAGAGCTGATCCACTAATCTAACTACATCCACTCCAATAGGCTCCTGGAGGAATGGACAGACATTCCTGAAGGGGATTCAGTGCTTTCAACAAATTGACTCAGCTGATGTCCCAAGAAGCAGTCTATTGAAGGAGAATATGTAGTCCTGGGGGTACTTATAATCTCAACCCTCAGCACCATAGACTGTTGGATAGCAGGTGAAGATGGTATTGAAATAGTAGTAGTGGCAATTGTCGGTGCTGGTGAGGTCATTGGCACCAAAGTCATGGTCAGTACCGAGGATGTCTGGATACTTTCAATAGTAGATGGCACCATAGTAGATTTTGTTGGTTTCGGTGCCAGAGCATAAGGCAACGATATCTTTGGCACTTTCACCTTCAGTTCCGAAGGTGTCAGAACTGGAGATTTTTGAATCTTGGAGTCATGTACCTTGGAGGAGAATGGTATAGAATGGCTCCATTTTTTGAGTCAGTTTTTGGAGATTTTGAAGTCTCCGCCTCAGAAAGAGCTTCCCCAGAAGGACATTTCAACAAGCCCTTAAGTATCAATTTATTACGTCTCTCTGCAAGAGTTCAAGCACTAAGCCCTTACATTGTTCACATGGAGGTTGAATTTCCAGATGAGGGACACCTAAACAATAGATTTAAGAAACGTGCCCATCCAAATTGGGCATCTTTCTGCCACAGTCTTTATGTTGCTTGAACCCGGAGGTTCCTTTCTGCTTTTCTGCCATGCTATGTAGTCAAATCCAAAGCATGCCCACACTCACACACACTCACTCAAAAAGAAGAAGGGGAAGACAAGAGCAAGCTTTTTTTTTTTTAAATATACCAACTATGGTATTTAAAGACTACCCAAACGGGTAAGAAGAAGAAGAAATGGTAGGAAAAGGGATACCAATGATAGTATCAAAGAATTACCAATGGTAAGCAGGAAGGAGAGGCCTAATACCAACAATGGTAAACAGAGATACCTTGAGGTAAAAGTCTGAGGTAGAATCACTCGGACAAACACAAGGAAACTAGAGAATAGTAAATATCAGATAAAATGAGTAACAGGTAAAAATAATAGAGAAATATCAGAAAATTTGATCACTTAGCTCAGAGTAACAGCTGACACATCCAAAGTTGTACACAGCAAACGAGATCTGAGGTATTGGGAAGACAGGCAGTATGGGTAGAGCCTTAGCTCAAAAGTTTTTGGCTGGCATAAGCTTTGTATAGTGGCCGAGTCAGTTCCGAGGATTCAGAACCAAACCCATCCGTCAAGAATGAGTGAAGACTGACAACATCAGATTAATTGTTTTTCTGGATTTATACTGATAAAACGGCACCTGCACGGTTAACACATTCTCCATAAAGAGAGTCCATTTCACCTTCATTAGGGGGGATGAAACCCTCCATCATCTGTATTGTCTTATAAAATGTATTTATTTATTTATTGCTTTTTTTGACTAGGGTAGTTCGACTAGGCTGTGGTAGCCTGTTTTCCAGTAGTGGCCCAGGGAGAAAAGCTGCAGTTACAAAATAGGCAGTTTTATACACTAGAGAAAAATGTAAAGTTTAAAGGTGCAGTAGAGATACATACAATAAATGAAAGGTAGCTATATAAGGTAAAATCTACCTCAGTAAAATATAGAGTCATCGCATACATGACAGATTGGTATACACAGTGTGGTTAAACATGCAATTTATAATTTTATATTTATAGGTAGGATAAATTTGAGACAGGAGGTATGGAAGATAAGAATGGATAGCAGAGAGAAAGTGTGGAATATGTAAGTAGTATGTATATTTGTTAGTGGATGTAGAGGTAATGAAAGTTATAACAAAACTGAAATAGATGTAAATGGTAGTGAGAATGAGCTGGAATTTTGCCGGAGGCGAAAAAAATGTCATGGAATGAGCAGAGACAATAGAAGTGGCACTAAGGGCAAAATGGTAGAAAGAAGGAGATTTATACTGAGTATTTGTTTTGGTGGGGTATTGCTGAGAGAGTAAGAGACCATGTAGTCTAGTCTGAGGAGGTGCAAGAGAAGAGCCAAGTGTATTTAAACTGTTGCTTCAGCAAGTTTTTGAATCTGGATAGGTTATTTAATGATGGTAGGGATAGAATTCCAGATTTTGGAGACATAATTTGAGCACAGGAACAAGACTAGCAGAGTTCTGGGTTTGACTTATGCTTAATAGAGACTAGTCCATAGAAAGTAGTAATCATGTAGGGATGTAAGTTTCCACTAAGGCTGGCATTGTAAGACAGTTTTGTGACTTATAGATTATGGCCTGTTGGCTTATAATAATAAAAGAGAGTGAATGATTGCATGTGTGCTCTTACACTGATGTTGTTGTGGAGAGGTCATGTGATCATGTGCTTTGCAATAAAGGGAGGAAGTGAGGGTTGTTCTTTTTCTTCTGCCCTTGATCAGACTAATTGAGTTCATGTGTGTTTATTTTTTCTCTGCAAATGTATGTTTAATCCGGCTTTCCTGCCCTTAAGATGACAGCACCAACAGGTTATGGGCCCAGGAGGGAAGGAGGAAGCTGATGGCATAGACTATGTTTTGACGTAGATGAAAAGAATTACAAGTTGTGGGAGACAAAGTTTTTAGGACATCTGCACTTGCTAGGGCTGAAAGATGCCATTCTATGAAATGTGCAGCAGGATGCAGAGGATGACGAGAATGAGGAGGAAGGCGACGCTGAGAAAAATGAGGAGGCCTTTGCAGAACTAATACAGTTCTTGGATGACAAAAGTTTGTCCCTCATCATGAGAGAAGCTGCAGACGATGGTAGAGAAGCACTTCAGATCCTGAGAGACCACTATACTGGAAAAGGAAAACCATGGGTAATTAGTTTATACACCGAATTAACAAGCCTCCAGAAAGCTGTCAGTGAAAGTGCCACAGACTACATTATTCGGGCTGAAATGGCCATTATGGCACTTAGAAATGCTGGGGATAAGCTCAGTGATGGATTACTAATTGCAATGATTCTGAAAGGATTGCCTGAAACTTTTAAACCATTTGCAGTACACATCACACAAGATGATGATAAGTTGAGCTTTGGTGAGTTCAAAACAAGGTTGAGAAGCTATGAACATACTGAGAAATTTAATGCCAATGTAAGTAATGACAACGTGATGAAAGCGAGTGGCTTTGGAGAAAGAGTAAAAGCAGAGATTACATGCTATGGCTGTGGCCAAAAGGGACACAAGGCACGAGAATGCTGGAGAGAATATAAAGGACAGAGACAGTGGTGTAGTTTATGCAAAAACTCCAGCCACAAGGACTGTAACTGCAGACAAATGAAGAAAGATAATGTGAAACAAGCAATTGACTTGGATGATCACACATTTGTCTTCAGAATGAATGAGCATCAGATCTGTGGATTAAAACAGAAAGGATTAATGGTGGACACTGGCACCATGTCACACATAATTAATGACCTGAAAAAGTTTAAATACTTCAATGCAACTTTCCAATTGGAGGAGCACATTGTGGAATTGGCTGATGGGACTAGAACCTGTGGTGTCATACAGAAGAGAGGTAATGTGGAGGTATGACTGCTGAACACAGAGGGACGCAAAGTAAAGGTGATGATGACTATCATCCCAACATATCCACAAAGCATCTTTTCTGTTAAGGCAGCAACATCCAAAGGAGCCTCGATCAACTTTAAACAAGGACAGGACCAATTCAGCTATAAAAATGGCACTGGTTTTGACATAACTGAGTGTGATAGACTCTATTATTTAGACACATATGATGAAGAAAACGATGGTGAGACACATTATGATGCATCTCAGAGCTGTCATGATATTCAGGCATGGCATAAAATTCTTGGTCACTGTAATTTTAAAGATGTGTCAAAATTAGAAAAGGTGGTAAAAGGAATGAAAATTGAAGGTAAAGTTGAGAGATCTAACCTAGTTTGTGAAACCTGTATGCAAGGGAAATTTGTCCAGAGCAGAAACAAAGAACCAGATGCAAGAGCAAACGCTGTGTTTGAACTAGTCCATACTGATTTGGCTGGCCCTATTGAGTCAGTAGCAAAAGATATATTTAAGTACATTTTAGCATTTACTGATGGCTACTCAGGTGTAATATTTGTCTACTTTCTGAAAGCCAAGGGTGACACAGTCAAAGCGACTGAAAAGTTCATTGCAGATTCAGCCCCTTATGGGAGGGTAAAGTGTATCAGATCAGATAATGGCACTGAGTTCATGTCAAAAGATTTTCAGTCACTGTTGTTGTTGTCTTTCGGCTTTTCCCGGTTAGGGGTTGCCACAGCAGAACTCTGGTTCGCTAATGATTGGCAGTAGATTTTCACAGTGCCGAGTTGCTAGCTCAATGCCCAACCTTCAATGAAGGCACGCCCATTCACGCATGTCTTTTGGAACGCCACTCGACCCGCGGGGAGGACATGCAGACTCCACACAGAAGGCACTCTGTGAACACTAGCTGTGAATCGAATGGGAGAACCTCTTTCTGTGATGCACTGCTACCGCTGCAGTAAAAATGCTATAAGACACGAAACATCAGCACCTTTCTCACCCCATCAGAATGAGACAGCAGAGAGAAACTGGAGAACACTGTTTGAAATGGAAAGGTGTATGTATGTTGATAGTGTGTGACCTACTTAAAGAATTATGGACATATGCAGTAAGCAACAGATGTTATAACAGGCATGTGGGACGGACCCCATTCTTCATGCTAACAGGAAAGAAACCTGATCTTTCAAGGATGAGAGAATTTCGATCAGTGTGTTATGCATACAGACAAGATAAGAGGAAGTTAGACCCAAGATGTGATAAGGGGATTTTTGTTGGATATGATAAAAACAGCCCATCATATCTGGTCTATTATCCAGACACAGGAAGAGTCCTTAAATATAGGTTAGTCAAATTCATTACTAAGAATGTAGCAGAACGCCAGATTCAGACAGACCCAGAAATGATGGATGAAGATTTTAGTACCAGAAGAAATGTGCATGTTAAGTCAGAATCAAAAGCTGACAGTCAAATCACAAAAGAGACACAAGTGAATTACACTGAATCTACAATAGATGATGGAGACACAAAAATAAGACAGGAAGAGGAAAGGCAGGATACACAATACTCCAAAAGAGAGAGAAAACCACCTGCATACTTGAAGGACTATAAGTGTAAAGTTGAAAACGACGATTATGTGACAGTTAATGTTGACTATTGTTACCGATTAATATGCAACACACCACAGAGCTTTAAAGAGGTCATGACTTCATCTAATTCAGAGAAGTGGGTCAAAGCTATGAAGGAGGAACTTAAGTCTTTAAAGGAAAGCAACAGATTCACACTCACCACACTGCCAGAAGATAAAAATGCAGTGGGGGGTAGGTAGGTTTTCACTGTAAAAGACAATGCAGATAATACTGAGACTTAGAAAGCCAGATATGTGGCTAAAGGCTACAGTCAAGTTGCTGGTATAGACTACAATGAAACATTTGCACCAACTGCGAGTATGACATCTGTACAAAGTCTAATGCAGATGGCAGCTCAGTATAATTTAGAGTTGCACCAGATGGCTGTACAAACGGCCTATTTACATGGTCCTATTGACTGTGAGGTGTATATGGAACAACCTGAAGGTTTTAAAAAGAAATCAAATAATGATGAAAAATTGGTTTGTAAACTGAATAAGTCATTGTACGGATTGAAACAATCAGGACGTAACTGGAACAGAATGTTGAACGATTATCTTTGTAAAAATGGTTTCATCCAAAACCCAGCAGACCATTGTGTGTACACTAGACAGGCTGAAAATGAGAAAACGGTCCTAATTATATGGGTTGATGATGTCATTATTTCAGTTAGTGGCAATGAATCACTGAACGATGTAAAAGAAATGCTCAAAGCTAAATTTAAAATGAAAGATCTGGGAAAGCTAAGACATTTTCTAAGCATTGACTTTACCCAGAACAGTGGTGAAGTAAAGATGAACCAAAAGAGGTACATCACAAAAATTCTTGAGAAATTTGGTATGTCTAATTGTAAAGTATGAAGTACTCCTTCTGAACAAAAACTAAACTTTGAATGTGACAGTGAATCTACCGACCCAAGAAAATATTGTGAGCTTGTGGATAGTTTGATATGTGTTATGACATGTACAAGACCTGATCTTAGCTGGATTGTAAGTAAACTTTCAGAATATTTGTCACAACCGAGTGAATCTCATTTAACAATAGCCAAACATGTGCTAAGGTACTTAAAAGCTACATTGGACTGAGAGCTGTGTTAAGAGAAAAGTGAAGAGAAACTTCAGCTTGTAGCATACAGTGATGCAGACAACAGATCAAAATGATAGGCGTAGTACAACAGGGGGTCTATATTATATTTTTTAAAGTTTCAAACATCGAACACCATATGGTTGACACCATATAAGCGATGTTTTAAATTTCGAAACTATAATAAAAAAATAAAAATAAAAAAAACTATACTTACCTAAATGCTGTAGGCAGGGGGTAAGCCCCCCTGCGCCCCCCACATCCCCTCTACTAAAATATTCCTACTCCGAGATCGCACTGCATTGAAGTAAAGGGAAAATATTCCCTACGGCAATTTCCATGTTACGCGCTCGACGTTTCAACCAATCGGGTTTGCTCAATACGCGTTCGCCATTTACAATTTTTGATCACACAATAGGAACCCGTACAACAGGTTATTGTTTTAGCCTTAACAGAGACGGGCCTACTATTTCATGGAAATCAAAGAAACAACAAACTGTGGCTTTATCTACATGTGAGACAGAGTACATGCCACTGGCAGCAACAACACAAGAGAGTTTGTACCTTGTGCAGTGGCTGAGTGGAATGGATGGAGAGTGCAAATGTGTGCCAGTAACAATATCTGAGGACAATCAAGGAGCAATTGCTTTGTCAAAGAATCCAGTAAGCCGTGAGAGATGTAAACATGTTGACATTAAGTATCATTTTGTTAGATCTGCACTTGATGACAAAATAAGCATTGAATATTGCCCAACAGACATGGTTGCAGATATCTTTACCAAACCTGCTACAAAATTGAAGATAGAAAGGTTCATGTATTACGTGTTTGGAATGTAAAAAAAAAAAAAAAAAAAAAACAGGTTATCCAAAATATGTTCTTAAAATGTGTTTGTATACAGCATAAGAGCAAGTGGGGGTATTGGCTTATAATAATAAAAGAGAGTGAATGATTGCATGTGTGCTCTTACACTGATGTCATTGTTTTGGAGAAGTCATGTGATCATGTGCTTTGCAATAAAGGGAGGAAGTGAGGGTTGTTCTTTTTCTTTCACCTTTGACCAGACTAATTGAGTTCACGTGTGTTTATTTTTTCTCCGTAAATGTATGTTTAATCCAGCTTTCCTGCCCTTAGGATGACAGTGCCAACATGGCCCAATTCCAAAAGACTTGCTCTCAGTGTAAGTGACCACTTATACCAAGAACAGGTCTGTTGACATCAGGTCCCCAGTGTAAGCCATTTTAGAGATACAACTTACACTGAAGTAAATCACTTACTCTGACAGCAAGTTTTTTGACATCAGGGCAGACTTACACTGACAGCAACTCTTTTGGAATCTGGCCCTATATTATGAACAGTTGCTACCTGGGCTACAGAGAGATAGTGTCTAAGTTCTAGTTAGCCTGTTTTAAGGCTATGCAGTGGTGGGATTTTGCAGATTTCTAAGTGGTAAATTTAGCTATCTTGTTATAGCAATGTCCAGTTTTTGCTAGAAGAAATAGCTGAAGATTGACCATAAGAAATCTGAAGTTTTGAAACTTCGAAATTTAGAAGTAGACCCATATATACATATATTTGGCACTAATAGTTAAAAAGCATTTGCTACAATGTAGGATCCCAATTTTTCTGTAGATTTTCTTGATAGCTGGTTGTATTTGAATATAAAACTTTAGGTGGTTATCTATAATGACACCAAGTAGCTTTGTGTGGGACACAAGTTCAATGGGAGGGTTTAACAAGGTGACTGAGATTACTTTATAGGATGCAGAATTTAGTGTGAAAAACAATAACTTGGTTTTCTTAACATTCAGCAGGAGGTGAACATTGTTGAGTCATGCTTCTTTACAGAAAAAAATCTTTGGAGTCTTTCCTTGAAGTCCTGGGAGGGTTAAGTGTAGCATTGTCAGCATACTGAATGACAGTTGTCACAGGTGTAGAGTCATTATTTATTTATTTATTTTTTATTTTATTTTACATTTGTTAACTGGGAAGTTCTAACTGGACTAGGTCCATTTACAGTGGAGGCCCGAGGAGAAAAGCTCCACATTGTTAGACATGAGAAAAAATATTTTTTTACAGAGTAGTACAAGTTAAACAAGAGAAAAATATTTTTATACAGAGTAGTACAGCAATCATGTAGGTTATACAAGAAAACAATCAGATATTTACATTTGAAATGCACGCAGACAAGACACTTTTCAGTAGTAAGAGAAGTTACAAATAGCAGGTGTAGAAGCTACTTACAGGCTGGACTAATGGCTATTAAAGTTGTAGTCCTACAGAGGAATTACAGTGCCCAACTTGGAATTGGTGAAAGGGTCGGAAGAGGAGTAGGACAGGAAAGCTTAAGTTTAAGTAATACAGGGACATAGCCAGGTATTCATTAGATGTGATTTGAGGGAGTTTTTGAAGTGTGAGGTGGTGCTGGCAGTGGTCAGCGAGGGGGGAAGGCAATCGCAGTTTCTAGAAATGGAGTGGGAATATAATGCTTTTCCTGCAGTATTGTTTGCTAAAGTGATGCAGAGGAGAGATTTGTCACTAGATCAGAGAGGGCAATTTGCTGTGTAGTGGGTTTGTAGTTGACTTAGTGATGGGGTTTTATCAGGGTATTTAAGAATATTGTAGGCAGTGACTAGCTGGTGGTAATTAAGTAGCTGAGGTCGTTCTAGCCAATTTAGGTGTCTTAGAGCAACACAGTGATGTGTTCTGAATGTGGTGTTTTTAGCAAATTTGGCAATCTTATTGTAGCATGACTCTAGTTTGTCTAGATCTTCTTTCCTGATGTGGGTGAAAATTGGCACAGCATACATTAGTGTGGACAATAAGTGAGTCTGGGCTAGAGTGAGTCTTGCTTGGTCTGAGAGAAAGTTTTTGTGTCTCTATAGTGTGCCCATTTTTTGTGAACCTTTTTGATGGTTTGTGAGACATGGACATCAAAGTGAAGGTTATTGTCAATTTCAATGCCAAGTAGTTTGGTATGGTCAGAAGGGGAAGTGGAAGTGACATTTTTAGACATGATGGTGAAGGAGAGGGAAGCAGTTTTTGATTTGTTGGGGTAAATAGTAGTAATTTAGTTTTATTGGGATTTAGGATGAGTTGGGTATCAGAAATACATTTTTCTACAGAGTTAAAGGTGTCCTGGGTGATTTGTTGCAGAATGGCTGTAGATGGGGCTGTGCAGACTAAAGTTGAATCATCTGCATATTGAATAAGTGTGGCATGCTGGGTTGAACTATGTAGATTACTGGTGAAGATAGAAAAGATAAATGGGCCCAGTATTGAGCCTTGTGGGACACCTATGGTAGTGGGGAGTTGAGGGGACAGTATACCTTGCCATTGGACTGATTGTAGCCTGTCAGATAAGTAGTTTCTGAACCATGCTATGGTAGATGGGGCAAAGGATAGTAAGGCTAGAGAATCTAGCAGAATGGGGTGTGAGACCATGTCAAATGCTTTGGAGAGATCCAAAAAAATGGCAGATGTAAAGCTATTGTTCCTGTATTGGTTAACTAAATTAGTGAAAGAGAGAAGAGTAGTAATTGTGCTATGATGTGGGTGGAAGCCATGTTGTGTGGTAGACAGGAGTTGATGTGTGTTCAGGAATTTCATGATTTGGAAGTGGATACACTTCTCCAGAATTTTAGATAGGGGGGATAGAAAGGCGATGGGTCGGTAGTTTGAAAAATCATAAGAGTTCCCACCTTTATGAAGAGGTATGATATATGAAACTTTCCAGAGTTTTGGGGCATGGGATTCCTGTATGGGGCGGTTTATAAGGATGGAGACTGGGTAAGATATAGATTCAGTAGCCATTTTTAGGAAGTTAGCATGTAAGTTATCGGCTGCAAGGGTGGTAGGTTTTAATTTTAGAAGGAGCTTTTTGATTATAGAGGTTGGGACTGGGGATAGAGTAAGCAGGGTGCATAATGGGCTATTTTTGGATAGTTGGCTGGATAATGTCAGGATGTATTCTATAAAGTGGTGATTAAATTGAGTAACTATGTCAGATGACATACCTGTGGAAGCATGGAGGTGTTTAGGTGAAATGGCAGTGGAGTTTGTAACCAGATTGTTTAATGAAATCTTGGAAAGTGAGAGGATGCTTGAGGAATGGAGAAAAAGTGTTTTGGTACAGATTTTTAAGAATAAGGGTGATACTCAGAGCTGTAGTAACTACAGGGGGATTAAAATGATCAGTCACAGCATGAAGTTATGGGAAAGAGTAGTGGAAGATAGGTTAAGAAGGGACGTGATGATTAGTGATCAGCAGTATGGTTTCATGCTGGGAAAGTGCACTACAGATGCGATGTTTGCTCTGAGAGTGTTGATGGAGAAATACAGAGAAGGTCAGAAGGAGTTGCATTGTGTTTTTATAGACTTAGAGAAAGCATATGACAGGATGCCTAGAGAGGAGTTGTGGTATTGTATGAGGAAGTTAGGAGTGTCAGAGAAGTATGTAAGAGTGGTACAGGATATGTATGAGGGTAGTGTGATGGCAGTGAGGTCTGCAGTGGGAGTGACGGATACGTTTAAGGTGGAGGTGGGGTTACATCAAGGATCAGCTCTGAGCCCTTTCTTATTTGCAATGGTGATGGACAGGTTGACAGACGAGATCAGACAGGAGTCCCCGTGGACTATGATGCTTACAGATGACATTGTGATCTGTAGTGAGAGTAGGGAACAGGTGGAGGAGACCCTGGAGAGATGGAGATATACTCTAGAGAGAAGAGGAATGAAGGTTAGCAGGACTAAGACAGAATATATGTGTGTGAATGAGAGGGAGGATAAAGGAATAGTGAGGATGCAAGGAGTAGAAGTGGCGAAGGTGGATGAGTTTAAATACTTGGGATCAATAGTTCAGAGTAACGGTGAGTGTGGAAGAGAGGTGAAGAAGAGAGTACAGGCAGTATGGAGTGGGTGGAGAAGAGTGTCAGGAGTGATTTGTGACAGACGAGTACCAGTAAGAGTGAAAGGGAAGGTCTACAAGAGGGTAGTGAGACCAGCTATGTTATATGGGTTGGAGACAGTGGCATTGACAAAAAACAGGAGTTTAAGCTGGATGTAGCAGAGTTAAAGATGTTAAGATTTGCACTGGGTGAGACGAGGGTGGACAGGATTAGGAATAAGTATATTAGAGAGTCAGCCCAGGTTGGAAGGTTTGGAGACAAAGCCAGAGAGGCAAGATTATGTTGGTTTGGACATGTGCTGAGGAGGGATGCTAAGTATATTGGAAAAAAGATGCTAAGGATGAAGCTACCAGGTAACAGGAAAAGAGGAAGGCCTAAGATAAGGTTTATGGATATGGTGAGAGAGGACATGCAGGTGTTTGGTGTGACCAAGCAAGATGCAGAGGACAGGAAGAAATGGAAACAGATGATCCGCTGTGGTGACCCCTAACGGGAACAGCTGAAAGAAGAAGATGATGTCAATGGTATTGTTGGTGGAGTTTGGGGCTGGGGTAGTGGTTTTGCCTCGTTTTAGTAAGGAGTTGATAGACTGCCAGAATTTTTGTGGGTTTTTAGAGTATTTGCTTTGGGCCCATAGGAAATAGTTCTGTTTATCCTGTCTGGCTTGTTGTTTGGCCTGATTTCTAAGCTGTTGGTAGTTTTGTTTAGAACAGGTGATGTTTTCCCTTTTCTAGATTTTCCTGGCTTTCTCTGCGGTTTAGTAGGGCTCTAGTTTTTCTACTTAGCCATGCTGCATAGTTGGCTTTCACTCTAACTTTCCTAGTAGTGGTGAGTCTGTTAAGGAAGTTGACAAAACTAGTATTAAAAAAGTCAACTGCCTGGTCTAATCCAAGGGTTTTTAGTGGTTCCCAGTTACAATGGCTTAGAACAGTGTTGAGATCATTGGGGTTTAGGTTGCGATCATCTCGTACTAGTCTATGAATAATGGGCTTGGGTAGTGGGTTTGCATAGTAGGAATGTGGGGGGATGGTCATCACTGAGACCATCTGGTAGGAAACCTGTCTGGTAGTTTTGTTTGGGGGTAATTGACCAGTACCCAATCCAGAATAGATTGTTTTTGTGTTCTTTTGTCTGTCCTTGTGGGTTCTTGAATGAGTTGAGAGAACCAATAGAGATTAATGTGGTTATTGGAGTTACAGGTTGTACAGTCAGTATTTAGGTCACCTAGTAGGATATTTTATTGTGATAGGTTATCTTTTGTCCACTGTAAGATTTCTTCTATTATGGTAGACTTATTTTCTGGAGGAATGTAAGAGCAGAGAATGTTGATTTTTTTTTTTTTGTTTTGTTTAAGCATAGGATTGTTGTGGAATTTAGGTAGAGGGGTTTGAAGGAGTTGGAGGTTATGTGTGTTTTTAAAGAGAATGGCTACTCTACCTCATTTTCTGCCTACTCTATCCAGAATTCTTCATTTTGGATTCTAGGTTTTGGCCATGTCTCTGTGATGGCCAGTATGTCAGGAGCGTAATGGGTTATAAATGCATGCAGTTCAGGTATCTTATTAGCAATACTTCTTATGTTTATATTAAGAATTAGTAGGTCAGATATCTGTTTGGTTTTGAGTGGACCTTGGTTTGGGTGCACATCACCAGAGATTAGTAGCCTCTTTACGGTTGATAGTATGTGTTTGGTTATGTGTGTTATTTCTATGCTGGATCTATGTAAGGTTTTTCTAGTGCTGATTCTTGGTGTGCTAATGCTGTGTATATAAAGTGTAGTATTAAGATTTAGAATTGTGGGTCTGGTAAAGGAGTATGTGTGAGTTTCTGTGAGTGTGGAAATATGTGTTGTATGGAATGTGGTGTTGTCTAGAGGTAAGTTACTATGTATTGATGTGATGTAGGCTAGTGTTGTGAGGACTAATGAGAGAGATGCAAGTGTAGTTTGCATGCTGTATGGTAGAGATGCTAGGATGATGGCTGTTAGGTGATTGAGGTGATGAGGCTGTAAGGTATTTGAGGTGGTGTGGGGGTGTGGCTAGTAAGTGTGTGTAACTTGAGGATGGGAGTGGTGTATAGAGTGGTGATTAGTATATGATGTTGAGTATGTGGTAGGTCTAGGTGAAGGTCAGGTGTTGTGGTCAGGTGATGAGGGGATTAGAATAAATGTAGGTCTAGTGGGGGCGGGTGGGAAATGGGGGCAGGGTATGGGAGTGGAGTGAGCCGAGCAGAGTGAGGTGAATGGAGCAGGCCTGACCAAGCCACGAGATTACAGAAACAATCAGGTTTCACTTTCAGGGAAGGTAAATGGCCAGGATTATCTATACTGGTTTTGTTTTACAAAATTCCTTGGTTGTAGCTGCAGGATTAGGTTGGGGAGGCCAATTGTGAGCTTCCAGTGCTGTGGAATCCCCAAGCAGTAATTTATAGCGTTATCACTTAAAACTTAATACAGATAACACTAAGGTAGTAGAAATTAACCTTGTTTCCTTGTTGTTTCACATGGGTTTTTTAATAAATGACACTTTGACTGCTTTAGATGGTAGTAAAAAGCAGGAAGCAGTCTCTTTGCTTTACAAGGCTTTCAATGAGGTGGGTTGGGTTGGGCTAGGTGGTGGAATTAAAAGAATCCTAGGAAATGAGAAGGAGATATGGGTGCAGGTTAATACAGAAAAATAAACATCTTAACTATTCCCCTTTTTTAGACATATCACTTTAGAATGCAAATGAGACTAGTACTGTTGATCAGTTAAACATTTGCAACATAGGTATTGTTGTTAGTGTCCATAGGAAGTTAATAAAAATCACTTTACCAACTACTATACATTAGAAAATATAGAGATTGAATATTAACTACAATCAGTCTCCTGCTTACCCAGTCAGTTAAGTAATTACAACATAGATATTGCTATGAGCATCCCTAGGCAGTTAACAACAATCACTTTTCTAACTACCATTCATTTCATTAGAAATGTTAGGAATTAAAATATACACTGAAGACAGTCTCCTACTTATGCAGTAACATCATAGAATATAGGGCTAGTAATAGGTCTGACTGTCACATGTTTTCTATAACTCTGAACAAAGTTTAAATACTCTTAGCTTGGTTCCTTTAATTAGTTAGGCAGCTTAAAGGTGTTAGAGATAATCATTACTGCAGCACAACATATCAGTGCTATATTCGCTATATCCAAGTCATACAGAACTAAGTTCCAGTGGAGGCTGGTGACTTCAAATCAAAGGGGGGCTGCAGGAGACAGCTGAATGGGTGGGGTCAATGGGAAGGGGTGCGGTCAACTAGAAAGGGGGGGAGCTATGCTCAAAACCACAAAAACTAACTTTAATTAAGTACGCTGCCCTGGGTGCCAAACCGTCATTATGAGAGTCCAATCAAGACAAAATGAAGTGTAGAAGAATAGAAATATTTAAATGCATTGGCTGCATGACAGCTTACTTAATATCTAGATGGAAACAAAAAGGTTGTGAGGCATGAAAAAATAAATTACTTTTTAAATAAATTACTGGAATGCCATTCAAAATCATGTATAAGAAAAACAAGCAGCAGTCAACTCAAACCACTTCTCCTTGCACTTCAGTTCTAATTATAATTTATATTCAGCTTTATTCAGGTTCCAAGTAACACGCTGAAAGTAGAAATCTCTGTGATGCCCTCACTAGTAAAAATGTTTCTTATCCAAAAAAGGCCTGCTGCCTGACAACTATCTACTTGTTTCATGGGGAAAACATGATCAAAGTAAAAAATGAAAAGCAAACAAGAAACAAGCTTAAGATACATTGCTTAAAGGATTACTGTACAGGTTATGGACCACACATGATTGGCATTCTTTTTAGTTTACGGGTAAAGCCTGCAGAGATGACTAGAAGTCTCCAACAAGTGTAATGAGCTTTTTAAAATAATGTAATCCTGTCCTTTATTACAAATACTGTCATATGCATTTCAATACCCAAGGCTTATACATTATCTAGTTATGTAAGTATTCTCTGCATGGCAACAACAGAAAGGCTTTCAATGTTGGCAATTCTTTAACAGTATGCTTATTAAAGCTTACTTGCATCGTACGATCTCAGACAAGCTTACCTGATGGTCATTAAAGCATTGCTACTTAAACACAGAGTGACAGGCACTTTGAGTAATAAGCATAAATTAACAGTACAAAAATATGACAAACCAGACCATTCTGCAAAATCAAGGACAGATGAAAAGCCACTGTAGTACTTGTGTCTACCTTGGATGGGGGGATACTCTGCACATTTACACTGCATAACTACTCCGTGCCTTGCTTGGACGCATCCAGAGTCACTACATGGGGGAGTGGGGTGCAACAAGTATGTCACAATTTGAAATGTCTCTGGCTGACTGTGATGGCCCTGACACATTTGTCATACCTCAACCTCAGAGCAAGAAATCTGGACAAAGCCATACATAGAAGTGGGACAAAGGCCCAAAATAAGGACAATTTTTAAATATTGCTCTTATAAACTTAGAAAGATAATAGAATAGGTCTTGCATTAGTATGAATTTTCTGAAGGGTATGAAATCTGAAACTCAAATGTCTGTCATTATTTTCTAACTTCAGTCTTTAATGATTTGTCACTAATTTGCCAAAAAAGAAAAACACAATTTTATGAAAAATGGACCAAGAATGTGATGCAAAAATATACAATAGCCACTCAATACAGCTGGGAACCTGTCAAAGAAGGGACCCTTTAATATTAGTACTGCTAACTTAAGCAGCTAACAAAATAAAAGAATCTACATGCATTTCTGAAATAAAAGTAATCTATAACTCTGATTATTACAGCTATTTCTTAATTGTAAACCCTCCATGTTTTCCTCCAAAATTGCTATTTTGCGGAGGGATTATTAGGGGGAAGAGCAACATTTTGAGCCAAAATTGGGGACAGTTGAGAAGTTTGGCTATGCCTAATTCTATAAAGCAATTTATTTGCATGTACCTCTCAACCTGTTAATGCAATAAATCTGGACAATGCCAAATATATTAGGGGAACATATAAACAGTACTAAAAATTGCTCTTGTATAAACTGAGACAGTTGATAGAATAACAGGTCTTACTTTAGCATGCATTTTTCTGAAGGTTATGAAGTCTGAAACTCAGTGTGTCATTATTTAGTGACTTAATTCCTAAATGATTTTCCAGAAAACCACAAATTGTATGAGGAACAAACCAAAAATAAGAAGCAAAAATCTATTCATTCTTTGAAAATCTCGACAGTTGGGAGGTATAGTTCAGCTGGGGCTGTCTGAGTTTGCAGCCCTTCCCCCTCACAAAATCATGGTCGAATGGAGCCTCCCCCCTGCAGCCATTCCAATGATCCATTACTTGGCTATTTCACTCCATTTACCATAAACACTAATGTGCATACTGCTTTACTTCTATGATGATTTGGACTTCATTTGAAAGTTGTATTTTGCATTTTACAGCAGAAACACTAAGACATCTGCTAAACAAACAATGCAGTCTCACAATGAAAACAGACTTAGATTTAAAACTTCTCTGCCCTTGAAACTCACATTCATTGAAATCCACATTCAAAGAAAATACATTTTGCCAGTGGCAGATAAAGATTAATTCAGGGCTGTTTTCAAATCATAGGCCCCTTGAATATGAAACATACATGTGCTATTTGATACACCTTCCTGATTGTACTGAATTATATTCCTTGTACAATACAGTACAGTTGTTAGAGGGCGTTTTAAATTTATTAAACAATGAAACAAAACACTTGCACCAATAATGACAAAACTGCCCAATTCAGAACATTTTCCAGTAAACGATGAAACAAAATGCATGCACCCATAATGACAAAACTGCCTAGTTCAGAACATTTCCATCATAAAAGTCTACTCAAACTTCTACAGTCCACCATTATCAGTAAATATGCACGATTCTGCAGTCCACCAGTTTCAGTAAATATGCACAATCTCTGACGTAGTAAAAGTCATTTAAATAATTCCACATTAAAGAAATCTGTAACTAATGAAGAGGTTGCTGCTAGCAAACACCTTTATATTTCATGGTTTCATCAAAAAATAAAGTGTCTGTTGCCCCT
Organism: Protopterus annectens; assembly: GCF_019279795.1. Lineage (NCBI taxonomy): Eukaryota > Metazoa > Chordata > Ceratodontiformes > Protopteridae > Protopterus > Protopterus annectens. The sequence goes on along the minus strand of NC_056737.1, from coordinate 633,720,981 downwards.
GAGGAATAAATTGCCTATATTACATTAAAAAATGATAAGCTAGTAATATTGCAATAGGAAATGGATGGCAAACTGATAACAGACTCATACTTAGTATCTTCGCCAAGGAAGACATTCTCAGTATGGCAGCATCCACCCCTTGTGGGAGTAGAACCCACAGCCTTCTGCATCAAAAGCAAGTACACAACCTGTTGTGCTATTAACAATGCAAGGAGACTTAGCATAAGCAGCACTAAACTTCTCTTCCCCTGCAGCTTTTAGCTCCTTGTAAAATCTACTCAATACTCAACTGAATCTCAACTTCGCAGCACAAGAAATCTGGAAAAAGCCAAAATTTATTGGGGGGGGGGTCAAAAGCCCAAAAACCAGGGAGACATTAAACATTGCTTGTATAATCTTGGAAAGTTGCTAGAATAAAATGCTGTGTTACCACCATACATTTTACTGCCAAGGTCCCTGTGCGAAATAGTCAGAGCAACATACCACTATGCCAAATCAGCTGCTTTGTGAAAGACAAATGCTGTGTTACCACCATACATTTTACTGCCAAGGTCACTGTACAAAACAGTCAGAGCAACATACCACTATGCCAAATCAGCTGCTTTGTGAAAGAGAGGAAGACTGAAACTTAAATGGCTATCATTTAGTGAATTCAGTTCTCACCATAGCTGTCAACCTCTTAGCACAAAACACCTGGACAAACCCAGTAATGAGGGAATACAGCCCTCAAACATATTCATTGAATTCAGTTCTTGCCATAGCTGTCAACCTTAGCACAAAAAACCTGGATGAAGCCAATAATGGGGGGAATACAGTCCCAAAAATAAGGACAAATTTCAAATATTCATCTTATAAACTTAGAAAATCACTAGAATAAAAGGTTGTGTTACCATGTATTTTCTGAAGAATATGAAGTCTGAAATTTAAATGCCTGTCAAATTTACTTCTGATGGAACAAAAACAATTTTCAGCAGATGCCCAGAGAGAAATACTGCAGACACATCTTTGTAAAATGGCAGGACACCAGAGCAAATCCACACAAACACAGGGAGGAGATGCAGACTCCACACAGAAGGCACCCCAGCCAAGAATCAAACCAGAAAACCTATAGCTGTGAGGCAACAATGCTACCACTGCACCATCAAATATGCAAGGAATTAAACATTCAGAAACCTGAAGTCTGAAATTCAAATGGCTGTCAATTTTATTTAACATTTGTTAACTAGGACAGTCTGACTTGGAACAAAAAAACAATTTTCAGCAGAGGCCCAGGAAGAAATAATGGAGACATGTCTTTGTAACATGGGAGGACACAAAAGCAAACCCACACAAACACAGGGAGAAGATGCAGACCCTCACACAGAAAGCACCCCAGCCAAGAATCAAACCTGAGAACCTGCAGCTATGAGGCAACAATGCTACCACTGCACCATCAAATATCAAGCATTTAAACATTTAGAAACCACAGATATTATGAGGAATAGAACAGATCAAATATGAGGCAAAAATCTGCAAATTTTTTACAAATGGTGGTGGGTAGGGAATCAGGCCCTTAACACCTAGGTACAGGGTTCAAGCCTGAGATATTCCCTACACACCACCATGAGTTTGCTCTAAGCCCGCGATGAACATAATCCCCTGCGAGGGCTTAAAATTCACCTCACCTCTCTCCTGAATGGTCCTGTCTGCTGATGAAGCAGTCCAGAGCTCTTCTGTTCTGTGCGGTCATCACCGCACAGATTCCTGGGTATCTGCGGGGCAGAAATGACTTCCCTGTATCTGGACTGCTGACTCAGGCAGTCTGAGTTCGCACATATTCCTGGACATCTGCGGGGCAGTCTGAGTGCGTCTGCACATGCACGGTGTTCCGGGACTTGTGAAAAATAAATTTTTTTGTTTTCTTAATTTTATGTTTCACGGTTTGTTTTCTTTGTGTTTCTAGGTGAGAGGGCAGCAGTCCTGCAGTCCTATAGCACGAGCCGCCCCTGCTAAGTTCCTATCTACAACATGTAATAAACAAACAGCTAAAAGCCCTTATAAATTAAAACATTTATCTACAGGCCTGCTTAGTAGCATGATATTGTAGACCAGCTAGTATCAATATGCTAGGCACTTTTAACAGCAGTTCTACCATTTACATTCATAAAACAGTTGCAAAATGCTAAAATTAGAATGGGGTAAGCTTAACACAAGCAGCGGGTTCCACGAACACTACCAGTTTGAAAAAAATGGCACATGACAGGTACACTATCATACCTCACTTTCGTGTTGCAGTTGCTATGGAAGACAGTGGGTTGATTACGGAAATACATGATGTTAAAGGGTATGGGGCTCAAGGTTAAGTGTTGTGGCACTGTGACAGAGATGGGCAAGAATGGTGACTGTTCTTTCTCTAATTTTACTCTCTGTAGACTGTTAAAGTAGTAGCTATGGAACCAGGAGGAGTGCGGTGTCAAGCCCAAGTTATGACAGTCTATGGACAGGAATCTGATGGGATGATGTGTTGAACACCTTAAATAAGTCAAGAAATAGAGATGACACAGTTTTCAGAGTCCCTGTGGGGGCTGATGTGATGGGTGAAATTAAGGAGTAATGTGTTGTGGCCTAAAGCTATGCTGGGCAGAGGACAGGTGATTTAAGTGTTTGAGAAATTGAGACTGTATAAATTTTTTGAGGAATTTTGATAGTGGAGAAAGAATGGTTATAAGATGGTAAATACAGAATTCAGTGGTGTCTCCTCCTTTTTGTAGGGGAATAATTAGTGACTATTTCCAGATAATGGGTACATAATTTTCTTGGATAGATCTATTTATGAGGATAGAGATAGGGAATGCTAAAGGGTCATCAGCTATGGTAATGTATTGCAAGGGAAGATTGTCAGTAGCAAGTCTAGTTGATTTTAGCTTATGAAGTAGTTTTATGATGGTAGGGATAGGAACTACAATGATGTGGAAGGCAGGGAGTTTAGAGGATTGTTCTGTGGAAAAGAAGAGCTGAATGGATGTTTATGAAGGAGGTACCTGAATGTATAAAGAATGAGTTGAATTGGATTAGTTAGAAACAGGTCTGGTATGGTTGGTGGTAGTAGGTGCTGCTCACCTTGTGTATTCAAATAAGATAATGAGGCTGGGTGTTCATTTACGTAGTTTATTACATACAAACGTATCAGGATGGATGACCGGAACATTAAACTTAAACAAACGGACTGACTGGCTCCTACACACACACATGCTTTCACTCTGGCTGCTCACTACAAAATGGCACTCTTGCTTGCAGATGCTCAATACTTATGTGCACATGCCCACTGACTGGAATAGCTCTTAAAGGTACAACACACACTCTGATCTACATCCTCCCTCTGACTATTCTGTTCTGCAGTGAAAATGACAATTGGATAAGCATGCAAATTATACAAACAACAATCATGTTCAGGTTGCTGCATATTTAGGATTAGGCCTTGAGATATGACCTGACCTCTTAATGTAATGATTAGAACTGGGTTTAGCAACAGGGAGAGTCACTGTGGAATATTCTTCTTCAGGATTTTCAGGGATACTTTCAGGAACAGGAACAGATGATGAAATGTTCTCTGGAATAGGCACATTGGACAAATCACTCTGAGAATTAGAGTCTCTATTACAGACAGGATGCTGTCACTGGCTCGGACACTGGTAATAAATGTTTGCGATTCTGCTTGAATTCCATGCCTTGCGACTCAATGATGTACTATCTTGGTTCTTCACACAAATGTTTCACAAGTCCTAGTCGGTCAAAACCTTTTGCTGTCTGCATCCTCACTTTCTCTTCTTCTTTTAATGGATTCAGAGGTTTGCTGGTTTTATCATAGTAGGACCTTTGGAACAAATGCTTCTTTAGAAGTTGAGCTTTTACTGCCTTGTTTTTAGCAATTGGTACCAACAAATTCTTACTGATTGGCAGTCTGGTTCAGGTTTGTCTTGACATTAATCTCTGGGCAGGTGAACCAAGAAGATTGTTGCCAGGAATGTTTCTGAGATTAAGCAGATTAAGAAAAATATCAGTGCTGTCACATTTAGACTTCTCCAACAGCTGTTTTGCACTTTGAACTGCATGTTCAGCTAGGCCATTCAATTGTGCGTATTCAGGACTACTCATAACATGAATAAACTCCCACATTTCAGCAAATACTTTAAACTGCTGACTTGTAAACTGTGCACCATTGTCAGAAACAACTTTGTGTGGACTACCATGGACAGAAAAATGTGTCTTCAACTTTATAATGACAGTATTGGACATTAGATTAGGAAATAGGTCAATTTCAAACCAATTTGAATAAGAGTCTACTACCAACAAGTAATGTTGACCATTCCATTCAAAAATGTCTGTAGCTACTGTCGACCAAGGGAGTTCAATAATCTGGCTTAGCTGAAGTGGTTCTTTCTGTAATGCAATTTATTACTGTTATAAACAGAACAAGCTGAAAGTTCTTTCTCAATGGGCAGGATTCACGAAGGCTTGCACAGAGTCTAAGAGTAGTGTAAGACTCCATGCAGCCTTCGCGATCCAGGAACAGCCCTAAAGTCCGTGTAAGAGACCAGCTAAAACGTCTCTTACACGGAGTGGGCGTGGATATGCTAATCACCTCACTTGCAGCCCAAAGGCATCCAAATGAGGTAGATTAGCAATCCACGAAGCCCAAAGCAGTCCGTGTAACAGCCATTTTAGCTGCAGAAATGTACTCAGTTGACAACTGAGTACGTTTCTGCAAAAACCACAAAGGAGCCATGTCAGCTCCAAATAAAGGGTGCATATGTGTCAGGCAGCATGCCAATGGCCAAATATGTGGCCATTGGCAAGGTACCCCGATGCAAATATGAAAAATAAATAATTTTTTTTTCGGCGATCGCCTATGTTTAAACGCAGTGCAGCCCCGCGCAAACGGGCTGCGCTGTATAAAACATAAAAATGAAGGTTATAAACCCACAAATGTTTTTATGCAATACATGGATTTACAATGCAGGGACCAGTAGACCAAAAACAACATGGCCACCGTTTAGTGGTTGCTAAGGGGGGAAGCTGAGTCTAAGACATGTAACTAAGCATTAGTAGGCAATCTGATGTAAATGAGTGTTAGGATACTGAATTCCACTGTCACATAGCAAATGAGCACATTCTGAGTAGTGTAAGAGATACATAAGGAGTAGGAATAGAGTAGGAGATAGGTGACATCACAGGGGGGAATGGTAGAAGAAAGAAATGCAGTTCATTGGAGGTCAGTGTTACATGACAGATGTCAGACACATATCATGGAAACAGGAGTGCCACAACATAAGCATGGGAAAGTCAAGAAATGGAAGGTGTACACTGTTGCTTACACCAATGTTTCTTGCTGGGCATGCACGCAGCGCACCATGAAGCGTGAGTAGGGCAGTGTGCACGCGTGTATGGCAGACTGAGCATGTGGGAGCCTGTTGGCAGACTTGTAAGACTGTTTGTGCTGGTGTGCACGCGTTTAACCCGAATAAGCAGATTCTGAACCGTGTAAGCATGTGTGCGCGCGTGTAAGCCACTGTGAGCATGTTTCTGCTGGTATGCACGTTGCTCCCCCCTGAGGAAACAGAAAGGAAAAAGGAAGCAACAGAATTAGTAGGAAGCTAGCAGGGAATATTGCTGGAGCTTGCAGGTGAAAACAATTAGAAGCAGGCAATTACACAGGCAGAATAGTAGCTCAGCCAAGCACTTAAAACTCTGCAAACAGCAGTGCAGGATGTTTCTCTCAAGAGACACTGCAAGACAGAAGTAAGCTATTAGAAGTGAAAACTGAAAAAGCTGAACTCAGAGCAGAAATGCTAGGGGCTGCCATAGCTGTCATAAGGAGACATAGGCTACTTGCTGAGGGTGGTGACAACGCAGATGGTGCCAGACAACCCACAGTGAGGAGATGGAGAAGAGTGTACAGGCCCAGGGTCACCTACCACGGGTTACATGCGCTGGAGATAGTAGAGCACTACAGAGTGGACAGAGACCTCCTGCAGCAAATTGTCGAGGTGTGCAGGCCACCCCTCACACACAGAACCAACAGAGGGGAACCCATCCCAATGGAAACCAATGTATTTGTTGGCATAAGAATACTAGCAACAGGTACCTTCCAGAGACCAACTGGTGATATGATGGGGATATCACAGGCATCAGCCTCCAGGGTACTGCACCAGTTCCTGGATGCCATGTCAGCACATGTCAGTGATCATGTATATTTCCCCAATGCCCGTGAGGTATTGGCCAGCAATATGCATCTCTTCCAGCAAATAGCGGAATACCCTGAGGTAGTGGGTGCAATAGACTGCACGCACATATGCATCAAAGCACCAGCCGGTGAGCGGGGTAGGGCCTACATTAACAGCAAGGGCTTCCCCTCCATCAACTGCCAGGTCATGTGTGATTCCCAGGGCATAATAATGAATGTGTGTGCTGGCTGCCCTGGGAGCTACCATGATTCCCATATCTGGCATTTGACGCAGCTGTACCAGACATTTGCCAATGGGGACATCCCACATGGACACCTAGTGGGGGATGCAGGTTATGCACTGGAGCCGTGGCTGATGACACCCATCAGAAACGCACACACACCTGAACAGGAACGCCATAATGAGGCACACGCACAAACATGTAATGTAATAGAGCGTGTGTTTGGGCTGCTCAAGTCACGGTTCCGGTGTCTGGACACATCTGGTGGAGCCTTGCAGTACTCACCAACTACATGTACCCAAATTGTCATGGTATGTGCTATGCTACATAATATGATCTTGCGAAAACAACTGCAGCAGGACCAGCATAGGGCCAGGCCAAACAGCCCCCCACCATTGCCAAGGCCATCACAGGCAGAGTGTGACTCGGAGGAGGAACAACCTGAGCCTGCCCCAGTAGGCAGAAGGAGGCATGCCCAGTATGCCCTGGCCTTGGCAAAGAGGCAACACATAGCACATACACTGGCTCAGAAGGAACCCTGGGAATGATACCCCTCTCTGACTCACTCATATAATAACAGGGATGCCTAAAATGACATAACCTGCTCTCAAACATGTACAGGGAGTTTAATATGTGCATCCGACAGAGGCAGCCCTGCAGCACCACCTGAGGCATGAATGCCATGTGTTAAGCAATGTAACACCATGTAGTATATGCCCACTTGAGGACAATGACTAACATCCTACCCTCACTAAGCATGATGCCACAATATGACAATGAGATGATCAATTGCAATAATTGGCTGAAGTATTGCAGTTAGTCAAAGGGGATCCAATGTGTGCCAGCCTGGGATGACATGCTGAGCATGACATGATGCTCCACCTGCTAGGGGTGACATGCACCTATCAGTCCAGGCCTTATGGATACTGGCAAAGGCTGTTGTTACCCACAGCATGCCCTGAATAAGTAAGGCTCAAAACACAAACCCACCTCCATAGGTATCACAAGGGATAGGAACCTAGATGTAATGCTACCCAATGCCAGAAGTCTAAACAGCAAAATGCATGCAGTCTAAACTCACCCACTATGGAGAATGTTGATAGCTGTCCTGTAACAGAAAACTGGGTCAAGGCTCACAACAGCACCCTAACACTACCAGGTTACACCTCATACTGTGCTGTACAGCCTCAAAACATGGAACAAGCTACAAAAGGAGGGTGACTAGCAATAATTGTCAAGGATAACCACACCCCCATGTTGGTACCACAACAAGAAGCAGCATGGACTAGCCATGGTCAAGTAACAGTGGCTAAAACTGCCTCCTAGTTTATAGCCTGCTACAGACTACCGTCCTAACACCAGGAACTGCACCTAGCCTATGTTGGAATACATGAATATATCAAGCCCTCCAAACCACGTTATATTGGGTGACTGAAAATACCCAGACATAGACTGGGAGCATTATACTAGCTCCAACACTGTAGGAGAAAAGTTCCTAGAATCCATAAACCAAAATGCCCAGGAACAATGTACCACTCCCACAAGAGGGGTAAGCATACTGGATGGCAAGATGAGAAGTGTATCCCTCACTGGTAAGACCAGACCATAGAGTAATCACACTGGATATACACATCCTGACCACAGTCCCTGGCCAGAAAACCACAGTGAAAAACATGTGTAAAGCAAAAGTTGCACTCCTCCAAAATGATGTGGAATCCATTAAAGGCCCTGTGCAGGTGAAAAATATGGGCCACACCTCAGAACCTGTTATACAGGCATTCCATGAACACTGCCAGGAATGCTTGGATTATGCAATCCCAAATAAAAACAAGACACAATGCCATACACGCAGGCATCTTGCATGGTGGACTCCAGCCATTACCAAACCATGCAAGAGAATGAGGAAGCTACTACATGATAGAGCAAACATAAAAAGGGAAGTAATCACTGATCAGTAGTATGGCAATAAAATATGTCCACACATACAATCCACTAAGGCCAGCTACAACAAGTTGAATCTGTGAATCCTGAGGCAATGTTACACCTGCCCCAAGTACACAGACAACCCTCAACTCCCCAAGAAATACAAATATATGTGAGAGATGCAACCATTTATCCAAACTGGAGGCTGAGCTCCCTCAACTCAGTACTGTTAAAACTAGTCAAGAGGAGAAGGTAACCACACACACCACAAACCCAGTCCCACATAGACCTATCACAACTGCAAACCAAAGACATAAACACAGAAAAACATTCCCGGAGGCCCTAATTACAAACACACCACACCAACAGAGGCCTCCAAAGCAGACACCCAAGCAACCACAACCTCCAAACATAGCACATGCAACACATAGTACACAAAGCTGGTGTGCCAAACAGTCACAGGCCAGAAGGAGAAACAACATGCCTGATACAGTTGTAACAGGTGACTCCATACTCAGACACACTGCTGCCCTGCTCACCAGACTGAACAAGGGAAAGGGTACAGTAAGCTGCCTGTAGGCTGCTACAATACGCCACATAACACAAGTACGCAGGTCACCCCAAAGCAAGTAGAAATATGATGCAGTCATTGTCCATGCTGGCGTGAATGACCTGAGATGTACCTCCCTGGACTACATGAAAAGAGACATAGATGAGCTCTCCGATTATGTAGTCCAGGCCGGTATGACACTGACCATTTGCAGCATCCTACCCTCACCAAGAATGATGCCACAGTACAAACACAGAATGATCAGCTTTAACAAGTGGCACAATTACTGGTGTCATTCCAAGGGGATCCAATGTCTGTCTGCTTGGGATGTCATGCTTGACAAGCCACGCTGCTGTTCCAGGGATGTCTTGCACCTGTTACCCTGGGCGTCTGGATATTGGATAAGGCTTTTGCCACCTCCATAGAGCCTTTCATAGGCAAGGCTGAAAAGACTAACCCACCACCCTAGAAAACATAAGTGGAAAGAAACATAAGGGTAATGCTGACCAATGCCAGACGTGTAAACCACAATATGCATGCTCCCGAGGCCCACCCCAGTATGGAGAACATCGATGTCCATGCAGTGACAGAAACCTGCTGCAAGCCTCCTGACAGCACATCAGCACTACCAGGTTATACATCATATCATGCATTATGGCCCCAAAACCTGGACCAAAACATAAAAGGAGGGGGAGTATCCATATTCAGCACAGACACCCAAACGTCCAGGTAACTGACAATGCACGAAGCATCAGAGACCACCCATGTGCAACTAACCGTAGGCAAAACTGCTGTACAGTCTGTAGCATGCTACAGACCACACTCTCACACACAGGAACCCCACCCAGCCGTCATGAAGACACTGGACAGTATGAATGTCCCACCAAATACCAAACAAGGTACTCACAAATTACCACATAGGTGGTAAACCATTATGTATGGAAGGAGTAATCAGGGACTTAGGGACACAAGTGGACAGTAACCTGTTATGTGACACTCACATTGCCAATGTGGCTAGGAAGACTGTCTATATTGGACACCGTATCATGAAAGGATTCACACCTACATCAACAGAGGTCATTGTGCCCCTATACTGTTCTCTTATCAGACCCATAATCTAGTACAATGCCTCATTTGGGATGTACCTTACCTGACACCTGCAGCAGTTAGAAAGACCGCAAAGGTACCTCACCAAGAGGATAAAGGGTCTCAAATATATGTCATATGCTGCCTGGCTGTGGACACCCTAGCTGAATGCAGTCACATACTGCCTACACAGAGGCATTGTATGCCTGTTGTACAAGGCCATGTCCAACACAGGAGTAATGGACATGCTCCACCCCAGAAAACCCAAAGCCATCGGAGCTGTGAGAGTGAGAGATGTCAACCTCAACACATAATGAAATAGGATGTGCTGGAGGGACAGATACATAACCCAGAGGCTCCCTACACCCTGGAACAGAATCCCACTCCATGTTAGGCAGAGCACCTCACTGACACTTTTCAACAGGAATCTTGCCAAGTGGATGGATGATCGTAGATGTACACTGGGGGTCTTCACTGTGTCACGTCCAGACAGAGGCACAGTAAAGTAAATCATAAATGGCCATAATATTCACATAGCAAGGGGTGGCGAAAGCCACACACACTCTGGCTAGGCTTATAAATGCCCTAGGGTGGATAGCCTAGTATGAACCTATGAACCTATGAAGATACAAATTGTACAGGACACTAAGGATAATCACAAGGCTTTCTCAACTGATGGTAGGAACCTTGTTGGGACTTCACGGATATGCTCTGAATCACTCAAATATTACAAACAACATACCAAACACACACACATATTTCCAACATACAACCTGACAGGTGCAGTGCAACCCCCCCCCACCCCAGAATGCAAAATATCTATCCCAGCAGACTGCTGGACCCCTGACATTGCAGATGCTGAGGTAACAGCCAGCATCTACAAAGCAAAACTCACAGCAGCAATGGTATGAGATGGTGTCCTGGGCTGAGTCCAACATGGACTCCAAGAAGAATGGAATGCCAAATCACACTACTGCTCAATGTCAGCCTTACCACAGGATATGTACCCAAAGAGCAGTGTACAACAACAGTGGTCCTTCTCAACAAAGGTGTTGCCTGAATGGATACTGCAAACTACCACCCCAGAATCCTGACAAGCTTGGTCTGCACAGCTATGGAAAGGATCAGCATTTACCGCAGACATAAAGATATTGGGGACCTACTGACACCGGACCCTAACCAGTGTTGGCTTTCTTAAGTGCAGATCCTGCCCCTTAAACATGTTTGACTCATTTGAAACAGTCATTAAGGTCATTGATAAGGGCAATGTGGTCCACACAGTGTAGCTGGACCTTGCAAAGGCTTCCATACAATACCACACGTGTTCATTATAGATAGGCCCACCAGCTTAAATATAAACCCCTATGTCAGTAGAGGGGTTGCAAACCAGACCAAGGACAGAACTGACATGGTCAGACATGCTGCAGCCATGTCAGACTACAAACCAGATATAACTAGCATCCCACAAGGCTTGGTCCTGGGACCTCCCTCGTTTGGTATATATGTCCCATAGGTACAGGCCAACATGGAAGGACTGTGTTTGAACATGTTTGCAGAGGACTACAAACTGGCCACCATATCTGACCCTCCAGCTGACACAAGCATCCCACAAAAGGGCCACATAGAAACAGACAACTGGTGCCATAGCCATGTCAGCAAGCTAATTGCAGAAAAGTGTATAGTCAACCCCTGTGGATATACAGTAAGTGCCCACCAATTACCACATAGGTGTTAACCCATTAAGTACTTAACATGTAATGAGAGACCTGGGGACACAAGTTGATAGATATCCTGCATTGGACAAACATGTGGCTGTAGTGGTTACAGAAACATATCATATACCCACCTATCATGAAGGTCATCAGATCTAGATAAGGGGAGGTCATTGTGGCTCTGCAGTCATCCTTCATCAGCGTTACACGTGACTACAATAGCCCCTGTGGGATATACCTCAGCAGACACCTCCATCAACTGTAAAGTCCTCAAAAGTACCTCACCAGGAGTATCAAAGAGCTTGAACAGATGCCATGTGTTGCCTGATTAAACAAACTGCAGCTCCACACACTGCCATACTGCCCACCCAGAGGCAAGCTGTGCCTGATGTACAAAGCCATATCCAAGCTGGAATCAATGAACATGCTGCACCTTGTACAATCTGAATGGCAGTGAGCTATGCACATGAGAGACCTGAACCCCAGCACTGGCATACATAGGACAAGCTGTACTGAATGATCCATAACACAGAAGCCACCCCCACTCATGAGTAAACTCCCAGTACAGGTTAGCCAGAGAGTCACTCATTGACTCTCCTCAAGAGGAATCTTGATGAGTGGATGGGAGATGGTAGGTTTACCCTGGGTATCACTGTTATGTCACGGGTAGACGGAGGCACAGTTTACTAACCATGACATATGTCATGGCAAACTCCACTTACAATGTGTGTCGAAGGACAAACACACTCTACGACTAGCATTAGAAATGGCCTAGGGCACATCGCTAGTGTTTGCCAATGTACACCTATGTTGTGGAATACACTACCAATGTTGGACAAGCCTGGTTTAAGTAGTTCATATCTGAACGTAATGCAACATGGTCAGATGTGCACAACTGGCCCCTAACCAGGTTGTTGTGCTCACTATGAAAATGTAAGGCAATGATAGGACTAAAGGCCAGGATACTGTCCACCACAGTGAAAGTACTGAACCAGTACACTATACGGTACTACAGTGTTAGGTCAGTATGAAAGGATGTTGACAACTGTATGCAAAGTATCCCATGCAAATCCTGCAGGCAGAGTATAATCCCTGTTGTGTTCAGACACAAAGCAGTTGGACAGTAACTACACAACATGACACACAACACACAACCATAAACGTGAGATATTGTTGAAGTTCACACTCATCCACAAATGTGGTGGGCTGCAGAGTTCAACATATGGAAAGCTCACACTGGGCATGCTCGCACACTTTGATAAATGAGACATATGTCAGACAACATGCCATGGGAAGCCTGAACTGGGCATGCTCACACACTTAGGCCAAATCTCAGTTTAGCAGTTGGCCACACATATCTGGTAATTGTACGTGTTATTCCAGGAACCAACCACATTACAGCAATCTGCTCAGTGCACACAGTTAAATGACTACAGAGACATACGTGATATAGTGGATCCCTCCCATATTCAAACATCTTCCACAGGTACACAAGTTGTTCATAGAAACAGGGAATGCCATGGCAATAAATACCTGCAAACAGTCTATCAGCAACAAATATTGTGCATCTGACAATTACACATATGGGTGTAGAGGTCAACACTAGGCTGTTTGCCCTAGGGAATGACAGCTTAGCCAGAGTGTGCTTGGCGTCTGCCTCCCCAGTACAGTAGGCTACTGTGACACTGTAAAGTAGGTCACATAAGGCACTGTGTGAGGCTAGTGTGCTGTGCCTCTGTCAAGCAGGGACACAGTGGAGATCCCAGAGGTTGAATTTGCTAAGTCACATCCATGTTGTTGGTGTGTGCTGGAAGAGGGTTGCTGAGGACCTCTAACAGTAAGTGGGCGTCAATAACAGACTGAGGGGAGCCTTATCTGCATTGTCTGGACAATTTCACTGTCAACACTTTGTCGTTATGATTATGAGGGATTGAAGTATCGTGCCAGTACTGTTCAGAGATGTCCTCCCTCTGTGGGCTACTGCTCTGCAATGTATTAGCTCACTATGTCTGCTGGACAGCTCATATATGGCTGGTGTACACCTGACAGGTGTCCTGTTGTGGAGCAGTCATGGGTATATTTGGGATAGCATTGATCAGTGCAAACCTTCCACATGCTCATAGAATGCAATTGTCAAGGATTATGCAGAGTGGCCTGTATACTCCCCCAGCATGGGTCCTTTGAAGTCTTCCACCCCAGTCTTCACAAGTGTAAAGTCTGCGTTTGATAAATACACTTTGTTTGCAGTGACAACCTTGCCTCGGGGTGGGGATGGGATATGGATGTCCAGGGAAAGGTGGGTATGGTCAGATATCAACAATGGTGGTCTACATCTGGTGTGGAACAGTGAGTACCCATGTTGCAGATGGTCAGGTGCAATATGTATTCCCCCTTGTGGCTGTGGTGAGTGGTTCTGCCATAGCACATGGACTCACAAATTGTAGTGGCTGTAGGGTAATGTTGTAGAGGCCTGAGTAGTTCCCACACACAACATACCTGTACCTGATGTTAACAACTGGAATGGCGTATGTGAACACCTGCATATCTTGGCACTGTTCCCAGGGAAGCAAAGTGTGTGTCCTGGATGTGGGAGGGGTGGTTCAAACTGGTTGTGTTGTGTGTTACAGGTCCTGTGGTCATAAAGCATGGTATAGAACATAACCTGCCAGTGCGATGTGCATATCTGACCCTGAAGTAGGTGGCTGCAAATGCATATATATGCTATCCCCCACCTGACAGGTAGTACTAGATGTACATACCTCTGCAGAAATAATGATGTCAGCACCCTATAAATACTGCAGGTGCAGAACAGATGCCCAGTAATTCGGATAGTGTGCTCTGCTAATGCGTCTCCCTCAAGTGTCATAATATAGTTAGGTAGGGGTTTGAATCCTGCAAATGCTCAGTGTGGGTGAGCGGAGTTGGTGTGTGTGCAATTCTGTGTGAGGGGAAATGTCCCTTTTGGCAACTTGTCCCTTTTCCTTTTGGGAAAACACACTACAGGATGCACATTCCTCTTTCTAAACACTGATGATGTCAGCACCCTATAAGTACAGCAGGAGAAGGGAAACCACCCAGTACTGCGAATAGCGTGGTCTGCTAATGTGTCCATCTCGAGTGTCATAACATAGCTAGGTAAAGGTTTGAATCCTGCAAATACTCAGTGTGTGTGGAGGGGGGTTAGTGTGCGTGCAATTCTGTATGAAAGAAATGTCCCTTTTGGCAACTAGGAAAACACACTACAGGATGCACATTCCCCTTTCTAAACACTGATGATGTCAGCACCCTATAAGTACAGCAGGAGAAGGGAAACCTCCCAATAATGTGAATAGCGTGCTCTGCTAATGTATCCGTCTCAAGTGTCATAACATAGTTAGGTAGGGGTTTGAATCCTGCAAATGCTCAGTGTGTGTGGAAGGGGGTTAGTGTGTGTGCAATTCTGTATGAAAGAAATGTCCCTTTTGGCAACTAGGAGAACACACTACAGGATGCACATTCCCCTTTCTAAACACTGATGATGTCAGCACCCGTATAGCAGGAGAAGGGAAACCTCCCAGTAATGTGAACAGTGCGCTCTGCTAATGCGTCCGTCTCTAGTGTCATAACATAGTTAGGTAGAGGTTTGAATCCTGTAAATGCTCAGTGTGTGTGGAGGGGGGTTAGTGTGTGTGCAATTCTGTATGAAAGAAATGTCCCTTTTGGCAACTAGGGGAACACACTACAGGATGCACATTCCTCTTTCTAAACACTGATGATGTCAGCACCCTATAAGTACAGCAGGAGAAGGGAAACCTCCCAGTAATGCAAATAGTGCACTCTGCTAATGCATCCGTCTTGTGCTCCATAACGTAGTTAGGTAGGGGTTTGAATCCTGTAAGTGTGTGTGTTTGGGTGAGGGGTTAGTGTGTGTGCAATTCTGTGTGAGGGAAATGTCCCTTTTGGCAACTAGGAGAACACACGACAGGATGCACATTCCCCTTTCTAAACACTGATGATGTCAGCACCCTATAAGTACAGCAGGAGAAGGAAGACCTCCCAGTAATGTGAATAGCGCGCTCTGCTAATGTGTCCATCTTGAGTGTCATAACATAGTTAGGTAGGGGTTTGAATCCTGCAAGTGTGTGTGGGAGGGGGGTGAAAGTAGGGTGTGTGCAATTACATGTGTGAGAAAACTGACCCTTTTGCCAACCAGTACAACACACCAGCTGCTGCATATTCCAATCTCTACACAGAGATGATGTCAGCACCCTACAAGTACAGCGGAAGAGGCCAAATCTCCCAGTAATGCAAATAGCATGCTCTGCTACTGTGTCTCTCACTACTGTCATAGCACAGTTAGTTATGGCTTTGAATTCCACACATGCCACGTGTGTTTTTGTCACACAGAATGCCCATGTGTGTGGGTTGTTGTTCACAATAATGCATGACATTGATTAAACCAGTAATGGCAATGGACACAGATGATGTATGTGTGTGCCAAATACACATATGTACCTGTGACCTTCAATAGTTCCCATGTCTGATGCCTGCCACATGTGAATACATGGTATTTGCACTGGATAACATTATGACTGTGGTCTTCTGTGCGGGTGCTGCATGTGGTATGTGTATATACAGTGTGAGATGTAGAAGGTATCATCCTAGCAGCGAGGGATACACATCTGGTCTGGGGCATATAGTCTACATGTTGTTGATGAACAGGTGCTGCATGTTTTCACCTGTTGTGGGAGTGGTAACAAGTTGCTCCATAGCAATGCAGTGACTACATGCTAGGAACCTTTCAGCTAGGGTGTTGTAGCTACAGTAATTCATTAGCATTCAGTAATATGTTAGCATTCCTGGTGAGGGTATGATGCCAACCAAGGTCAGGGTCATACCAGCCTGTGCCACATGCTCAGAGAGCCCTTCCATGTTCCCTATCATGTAGTCCAGGGAGGTACATCACAGGACAGCCATAGTGTCATGGACAATGACTGAGTCATATGTGTCCATGCCTCTGACTGACCTATATGCTTGTGTTATGTGGTGGACCATAGTGCCCCACGAGCATATCACTGTGACCTTCACCTTGTCCAGCCTGGTGAGCGGGACCTCACTGTACCGGACAATGAAGGTACCTAACACAACTGTAGCAGGTGTGTTGTCTAGCCGTACAGGCTGTGACTGTTTGGCACACAGGATTTGTGTGCTATGTGTTGCATGTGCTGTGTTCTGGCTTAACGTATGCCTGTGTGCCAGCTGCAGAGGTGTCTGCTGCTCAGGCAGGATGCTATTCTGAGGCTCCACAAATGGCCCAGTGTGTTCACGTGTTTGGATTGCTGTCAGTGTAGGTCTACATCAGACTGGTATTGTAGTCACTGTAGTATTTCATGCCACCTGACAGGTTATGCCAGTACTGGGTTCAGAGTGCTTAGTCCCCAGTTTGGCTATGTGGTTGCATCTCATACATGTGCTGTACGTCCATGTGTAGGGGAGAGGGTTGACTGTGTACAAGAGGCAGCTGTGACATTGCCACATGACCCACATATTCCACAACTGTACCATAGAGGTGACTGACAAGTGACCTTTTCACATGCTACCATAGTATTGTGATTGCCATGGTGATTAACAGCACATAGGGCCAATGGGGAACAAGGTACATAGGTTCATAGGTTTATACTAGGCTATCTGCCCTAGGGCATTTATAAGCCTAGCCAGAATGTGTTTGGCTTTCGCCACCCATTTTAAATTTATTTTGCTATGCCCTTTTCCGAGGTTAGTATACTGTGCCTCTGTCTAACAATGACACAGAAGTGATACCTGGGGTAAACCTACGATCTCCCATCCACTCATCAAGATTCCTCTTGAAGAGAGTCAATGAGGGACTCTGCCTAACCTAGACTGGTATTTTATTCCAGAGTGAAGGGAGCCTCTGGGTTATGAATCTGTCCCTCCAGCATGTCCTATTTATTTCAGTGCTGAGGTTCAAGTCTCTCGAGCGTGTAGCACGATGGGATTTGGATATTCTGAGGTGCAGCATGTCCATTAATTCTGGGTTGGACATGGCTTTATATGTCAGGCACAGATCGCCTCTGAACAGGCGGTATGCCACTGAGTAGAGCTGGAGTTTCTTTAACCGGGCAGCATATGGCATCTGTTTGAGCCCTTTGATCCTCTTGGTGAGGTACTTTTGGGATCTTTCCAGTTGCTGCAGGTGTCTGGTAAGGTACATCCCAACAGGGGAATTGTACTCAATTATGGGCCTGATGAGGGATGAGTAAAGAGGCACGATGACCTATCCTGATCTAGATGTGAATCCCTTCATGATGAGGTGGGCTATATAAAATGTTTTTCTAACCACTTTGGCCACGTGGTTGTCAAATGAGAGATTGCTATCAACTTGAGTCCCCAGGTCCCTAATTAATTCTTCTGTACTTAATGGATTACCACCTATGTGGCAATTTGTGGGCACTTTGTTTTTGCCAAAGGGGATGACTATACACTTTTTGGCATTTAGCTTAAGGCCATGGCTCTGGCACCAGTTGTCTGTTTCTATGAGGCCCTTTTGGAGGATGCTTGTGTCGGCTGGAGAGTCGATTATGGCGGCCAATTTGCAGTCATCTGTGAACTTGGTCAGCCACAGTCCTTCCGTGTTGGCCTGTACCTCCGAGAAATATATACCGAACAAGAGAGGTCCCAGGATTGAGCCTTGTGGGATACCACTTGTAACTGGTTTGGAGTCTGACATGGCTCCAGCAATTCTAACCATGTGGGTTCTGTCCTTGAGCCAGTTTGCAATCCATCTAGTGACATAGGGGTTTATATTTAAGCTAGTGTGCTTCTCTATAATGCCCGAGTGGGGTATTGTATCAAAGGCTTTTGCGAGGTCCAGGTAGGCTGTGTGAACCACCTTCCCCTCGTCAATGGCCTTGGTGACTGTTTCAAAGAAATCAACCAGGTGTAAGAGGCAGGATCTGCCCTTAACAAAGCCGAACTGGGTAGGATCCAGTGTCTGTAGGTCCCCAATATCTTTATTTATGAGGTCCATGATGATCCTTTCCATAGCTTTGCAGACCAAGCTAGTCAGGCTTATGGGGCGATAGTTTCCAGGATCCATTGAGGCACCACCTTTATGGAGAGGGACCACTGTTGCTGTACGCCACTCTTTGGGCACATATCCTGTAGTAAGGCTGAGATTGAACAGTAGTTTTATGTTTGGGTTTAGCTCTTCTTGGAGTTCATGTAGGACACAGCCCGGGACACTGTCTGGTCCCATTGATGCTATGTTTTTTGCTTTGGAGAGGGCGGCTCTTACCTGAGCATCGGAGATGTCAGGGGGGCAGCACTCTGCTGGGATAGATATTTGCCCTTTTGGTGTGGAGGGGGGGAGAAGTTTGCGCTGAACCTGTCAGCTAGGATGTTGGCAACGTCTGTGAGTTTGGTGTTTCTTTTGTCATTTTGGACTAATTCTGAGCGTATCTGGGAATTACCACCCAGGTTCCTAACATAACTAAAGAAAGCCTTGTGATTATCCTTAGTGTCCTGTGCAATTTCCTCTCGAAGCTGGCCTTAGACAATTTTATGAGTGCCCGTAGTTTTTTGCTAATACTGATCAGTGATGCCTTCCCTTTTTGGGATTTTGCTCTATCATTTAGTAGCTTCCTCCTTCTATTGTATAGTTTGTTTATGTCTAGGGTCCACCAGACAGGACGTCTGCCTTTGGAGGATTGGGTCTTGGTTTTATTTGGGATCGCGTGATCCATGCATTCCTGAAGGTGTCCATAGAATGCGTTTATAGAGGATTCTGCAGTCTGGGCCATATTTTCCACAGGCCCGGGGGCTTTGAAGGATTCCACCTCGGTTTTGAGGAGTGTGAATTTGCTTTAGAGAAGTTTTTCACTGTGGTTTTCTGGGCAGGGGGTGGGGTTGGGATGTGAATATCCAGTGAGATTAGTTTATGGTCTGATCTTACCAGTGAGGGATACAATTCTGGTCTGGAGCATAGAGTCCCCATGTTGGGGATGATCAGATCCAGTATGTTTTCCCCTCTTGTGGGAGTGGTAACAAGTTGTTCCATAGCATTTGAGTTTATAAATTCTAGGAACCTTTGGGCTAGGGTGTTGGAGCTAGAGTAATGCTCCCAGTCTATGTTTGGGTAGTTGAAGTTGCCCAATATAATGGTGTTTGGAGAGACATTCATATTTTCCAGTGTTCTCAGGAAGGCCGAGTGGGGTTCCTGGGTTTGGGAGGGTGGTCTGTAGCAGGCTATAACCTGGAAGGCAGTTTTACCCACTGTTAGTTGCACATGGATAGTCTCTGATGCTTCGTGCTTTGCCACCAACCTGGAGGTGTGGGTATCTTCGATGAATATCGATACTCCCTCTCCTTTTGTGGTTCGGTCCAAGTTTTGGGGTCGAAAAGCATGGTATGAGGTATAACCTGGTAGTGCTGGTGTGCTCTCGGTAGCCCTGAACCAGGTATCTGTTACTGCACAGATATCAATGTTCTCCATGCTAAGGAGAGTTTTGAGTGCGTGCATATTGAGGTTTAGACTTCTGGCATTGAGTAGCATTACTCTTATTCTTATCCCTTGTGATACCTATGGAGGTGGGTTTGTCCTTTGAGCCTTGCCTAAAAAAAAAAGCCATTATGGGGGTAGCAAGAGCCTTTGCCAATATCCGAAAGCCCAGGGATGACAGGTGCAAGCCGTCCCTAGCGAAGCAGGTGGTTCAACAGAAGGTGAGTATGTGAGGGTGTAGTGCCTGCGATTAGTTAGCACTGGCATATATGACTGCTCACGTGGACAAATGCCAGGTAAGTCATATGCAATGTGTCACAGGCAACGTACATGTGAACAGGACAAACAGTGACGTTCTGTCAAGTGAGACATGGACATACATATAGTAAGCTATGCAGATGTCACTAGGATTCCACAGAAGCTCTGTAACTCTGCATTGCAGGTGGGATCAGTGTTCCACGGTAACTGCAAACAAACATGCATGCAAACAAAGCTACAGTAAGCAGGGCTGCATGTAGTCCATTGTACAACAAACAAGCTGCACCACTTCCAGTAGGTAACAGTGCAAATATGCAGGCACTATACGCATGTACATGGAAATACACAGGTCAGATGACTAGGGTCCAGTCTCAGCGCACACAAGTGTACAGACCATGTACCGTCAGGATGTACAATAACTGGATGGAAACCCAGGTGCTCATACCTGCAGTAATACACATGTCAAATAACAGACACTGAGCCTTCACTCAGTGGTTCCATACTTAGTAGGATGTATGCTACCTGGCCTGCCACCACAGTATCCCTGACATGTATGGGGACACTCCCTCCTGTGACAGTTAGTTTTGTGTGTTGGGGCTGTCTAGCATGGTATGAGATGTGAGCTTGCAGTGCTAGGGTGCTCCTGTGTGTCCTGTACCAGTCGTGTAGTACTGCACACATATCAACATCCTCAAACATCCGCATTGCAGAGTCCAGTGTGGGCAACATGCCACTTGCAGTTTACATGTCCATCATTGCGTATCAATACTTTCATTACCTTATCCCCTGTGCTACCTATGTATGTAGCCTTCTGTTGACATCCTTACCACCAGTATGCCAACATGTGCAGATGATACACTATGGTACTTACCATGGGAGTAGACAACAGTACATGACAATCATACCCTTACTGCATCAGGCATGCTGGGATATACCCACAATTATATCAGCACACAGTACTGTTAACAACATGATACTATTACTACATGTCTATGTAGTCACCCTGTGCATCAGCAACATGTTAACCTGTACCTGCACTGATGTTACAGATTGCAGGAGGTGGCACAGTTTCATCATATGCACAGGGTGTGAACTTGGTATGCCTGAGTCAGCCACCAATACCACCAACTGACATATATGTGTGTTGGTGAGGGACAGCAGTACAAGGTGGGGCAATGTTGATGCAGTGTGTGCGTGTATGCGGTAGCCCTAGGTGTTGTCAATTCGCATGTGAGTATGGATGCACACAGTTCCACCTCATGGCTGCCATATACTGGTGTTTGTGGACAGCCACAGACTGTACCTGCCAGGTCATACAGATCAGTGTCTCTGGCTACGGACACGGTACCTGTGCCTTGCAGGGGTGCTACGGACCGTATCCAGTACCAACCGAGACTGGGCACTGTCATCAGAAGCAGGTGTTCGTTGACTGGACACAGATCCCTGTTGGGCCTGGCCAGAGCCACGTGCACATGGTCTCCTGGGGCGGTCTGATGACAGCACAGACCCAGCATTGCTGGGGCTGCTGCTGGCACTATGGGGGTGGCTGTGGCCCTGTTGTCATCTGCGACGACTGCCAGCTGCTGCTGTTGCTGGCATACAGCCTCAACCATCCACCATCACCCTGGCTCATGGACATGTAGTTGTGGAACCGGTCTAATATGTCCCCACAATGTCTGTCTATGACATTGGTGAAATTATGGATGGCAGCTGCAATGTCACGCATACTGTCAATCATGGCTGTGCGACATGCTGTCAGCTCCCTCAGACCCTGTCTGGTGTACCGTTCCATATGTGACTGTGCCTGCATGACAGCCCGAAACATAGCTGAGGTTGTAAGACCTCTGTGGGCACGTCTGACAGGGGCAGTACGCCCATGGATGCTCCCACGAGAAACCCTGGACATCTGTCTGTGTGATACCATCTCAGGGCCATGCCCATGGCTGCTGTGTGGGGACACATGTGCCACAGATACCACATTACCCTGGCCAATGCCCACTGTATCCTGTCCATCACCTAGGGACATTGGTGACAAAGGGTGTATTGGCAGGATAACTGTGCGCATTGATGGGGTTGACAGCTGTGTACTGTCAATTGGCTGACCAATGATGGACCCTGGCATACCTTCCTGTGCCATTACACAGATGTCATCATTATCAGTACCCATGGCACCTGATTCAGGTTCCCTGCTGCATGACACCAGAGCAGCACCAGAACCTGTGGGAGGGAAACAGGAAACACAGTTTACAATGTCTACACAATATTACCAGTGATGCACACATCCACACATGCACAGGTCCACACATGCACAGGTGCACACATGCACATGTGCACACATGCACAGGTGCACACATGCACACAGTTGCACACATGCACACATGCACACAGTTTCACACAGTTGCACACTACTCAGTATGCGAGATATCAACACACAGACACAGACACACCTGCATGCATACACAGAGCACTACTCAGTGAGCCTAATATTACTATTACTATCAAGACTATTAAAGGTATTGTTAATACACACTCACCAGCATGGATAGGCTGCATTGCTGTTACACCGGAGGGACCTGCAGAAGTGAGGAAACTAATGTCAGTGGGCACAACTGTGCCATTGTTACTGAGTATGATACAGGTCAGTAGTACAACAGTCGCCTTTCACAGGTCAGCTGCTGATATTAAGAATATCACACTTGCACATTAAATACTATGATGACAGCTACAAACCAAGGACACACTTCACACATGCATTAACTACCAGTGTACACAACAGTCAACTATACATATGGCATATTACCTGCACGCTCGTAGTCTTGCTGCTGCATGGCTCCAGCCTCCATCATAATGCATGCCTGCTGCTGTTGTTGTTGTTGTTGGCGGGCTGGAGCCACAACACTTATGAGTAGTCCCTGCAGTCTGGTGAGTGGGGGATGTGTAGCCACCCCACCACCTGTGGCAACCTGTTGCCTGTGGACATCCGACGCACGCTGACGGACATTTCTGATTAAATCACTGCAGTGATGTTGTACCTGCTCATATGTCCTATTATGCGTGCCTATGTCATTTACCCGATGGACCAGGTCTTGCCACAGTGCAGCCCTCTCCTGCTGATTCTGGCTGGTGCGGGAAAAGAGTATTGCATAATCCTGCACCAGGCTCTGGTGTATCTCCTCATCCTCAGCTGCTGAGTAAGCTGGATTGCGCTGGTGAGCCATGGTCCTGAAAAAGGAAATAACATGATATCAGCAAAATATGTCAGCAGAATTTGGCACACATACTACACATGCTACTCGACTGTTGTGATACAACATATCTCACATATATAGCATCTGTCTGTCTATTGGTGGATACACATGTAAATGGCCAGGTATCAGTGCTCAGCCAACAACTGTGCAACAGTACCTGGCACACTCCATACGACATACTACCAAACCCCAGCAGTCAGAACACTGATTCAGGTCCAAAGCACCTCCTCACTCTAGAGGTTTGTATCGAGGTACTGTATGGGGTACATCATCAACTACTGTGAGCTGACCACAAACTAATTGCCCTGGATATACATATCCCACCTCCACCACCAGCACAAATGACTATAGTGAATAACATTTCAAATGCAAACTTTACACTTTGTAACAGTGACATGGTATCCTTTCAGCCCACTGGGCCAGTGGAAGACACAACCCACAATGCTGACCCCTTCACAAATTATTTCTACTGACATCTCCGAGAATGCATGGGTCATGCAATCCCATATAAGACCAAGACACTCTCCACAAAGGGACAGCATCCTGTCTGGTGGACCCCAGCCACAAACAGATTGTATAACAAAAGATGGAAGCTACTGCAAGACAGAGCATAATTCCATAAAGGGAAGGCATGTCTGATCAGCGCTAGTAAGGAGCTATTTTCTCTCATACAAACATCCATGGGCAACTTTGAGAGGGAAATCAACAGGGACACTACAGATAACCACAAGGCCTTCTTCAGTTATGTTAGCAACCTGGTCAGAAACCCTCCACTATGCTCATAGTTAGTACACAACAACAAATAATTCCCTGAACCCACAGATATTGGCAACATTGTGGCAGACAGGTTCAGTGCAGGTTTCCCCCTCCCTCTCCCCCAAAATAAGACATACTTATCCCAGCTGACTGTAACCTCCCTGTCATAACAGATGTCCAGGTGAGAGCCACCCTCAGGAAAGCAGGATACACAACATGAATGGGACCTGATGGTATCCCTGGTTGCATGCTACTTGAACTCCAAGAGGAGCTAAACACACATATAGAAGTCCAATAATCCAGTAAGTGAAATGGAGTCCCACAACGTAGAATGCCAAGGAATTTATTCCAACACGATAAAATTCACAGTTAGACCACGTACAGCAAAGGGAACCACAACATACATAAACGCTATTCCTACAGATGCGTTTTCGTTTTTACCATCAAAACTTCATCAGATGTCCTCAGTTGATTAGTTCATCCTCTATTTATACATTAATTAATTAATCAATCACATATATTCCCTCCAAATTCATGCCTTAATTGTTTTAGTTATCCCAAGTTCATCGATAATTTTTATTAAATCATTTGCTTAAAACATCCTAATTAAACATTATATTATTTAAATAAGTCTTTAATGTTGTTAAGAATATTTAGTTAAAATACATATAAATTACAAAATAAAATCCTATTCTGCTGTTTAAAACAAGAACCAAGCCATATTTCATGCAAATGTGCCATCTAGCTGCCATTTATCATTATTGCACTTGTAAAAATAAAAATGTAAAATATAGGAGAAATGCTTTAACCCATTATACACATAATGAATTTCATAAAAAATATATCAGATCATTATTGTCATGGATTCTGTGTATAAGTGCCTGCGCCTAAAGGTAAAAGACTATTAAAATATTCATTATTTAAGATATTCTGCATGAATACATCTTTAGATTGTGCAAAAAGCAAGAAAATTCATTCAAAGTTGATTTATTAATTACAATTTAGCTGCCCTTAACTTTAAAATAGGTAGTATACTTGTGTATTCATTCAGACCCGGTGGATTATAGGCCTCTAGTGTGATTTGCCACCAGAGCTCCCTATATTCTATCTTTTCCTCCCAAAGTCCACCTCTGATATCCTTTTCAGTATGTTCAATCACTGTGAATACAAAACTAGCTTCTGAACATTCTCTAGTGTGTCTATATGGGGCATTAGTCTCCTTACAATTTTTCATATCATTTAGGTGTTCATAAATTCTCCTTTTAAGTTTCCTTTCTGTTTTCCCTATATAGAAGGAGTTGCAAATTTTACAGACAGCCAAGTATATTAAACCCATAGAATCACAATTGTAGTAATTTTCTTCATTTATTATTAATCTATTCCTACTGAATACTGATACTATTACCATTTAGCACATATGGGCATTGTGCACATCTGCCACATTTATATGTGCCCTTTTTCCTTATTCCCTTTAATTCATTGGATTTTTTATTTTCCAAAATATTTCTTAAGCTTTGTGCATTTCTGTATACTACTTTAACCGGAATGCTTTCCGCTTTCTAGATCCGTCAGATTAATAAACCTATTCCATTCTCTGTAGAAGATCTGTTTTACATTGTTATTGATACCATTGTATTCTAAAGTAAGGGCTAAATGATCATTTTCTTCCCTTTTATCTTTAGTTTTACTTGTGTTTAAAGTATTTACTGCTTCAACTCTCCTTACTATAGGCATAAATCTGGTTAATCTGCCTTTTCAACTTCTTGTCAATTTCTTTAATAAATTTGCTAGGGTAGCCTCGATCTCTAAACATAGTCTCTAAGAGTTCACATTCACTCATAAAATCTTCTTCATTACTGGTCATCCTGCTACCCTCACAAATTGGCCTTTAATGATGTTCTTTTACAATGCGTAGGATGTGCACTATCATAGTGCAAATATGTATTACAATAGGTGGGCTTTCTGTACACTTTGGTTTCTAAGATATTACCTTTCTTATATATTTCCACATCTAGGTAATTTAAGGAAGTGTTAGAAACTGTCCATGTAAATTTCAAAAATTAAGTAGTACTATTTAAATATTCTAGGAATTCATTTAATTTCTCAACACCTCCTGTCCAGAATAATACTATGTCATCTAAAAACCTGCGGTACAATGCCCAATGGGTTCTAAATGCACTTTCCAACACATATTTCTCCTCCCATTTGGCAAGCACCAAGTTATGCATGGGGCACATGCTGCCCCCATGGCTACGCCTTGTATTTGTTTGAAAAACTCACCATTAAAGAACAAAAAATTATTATGCAGTACCATGTCCATTAACCAAACAGAGGCCTGTTTATCATTATTAGTCAGATTTTTATCTTCAAATACAATGTCCTCATAAAATTCTATACCCTCTTTATAGGGAATGGAGGAAAATATATCTATTACATCTATAGTGACAAAAATTATGTTGTCAATATCATTTATATCAGGAATTACTTTCAATAGATCCCAGGAATCCTTCAATATTTGCTTCCTTTCTACCCATAATTTTTTGGTCTTGTTATCAACAAACTTGGCTAAAGTATGAGTTTTAGAGCCGTCAGCCGAGACAATGGGTCTTAAGGGTGGATCTATTTCATTCTTGTGCGTTTTAGGTATACCAAATATTAGGGGTATTTTTGGTTTTTCCACCTTTAAAAAGTGGTATGTATCCTGATCTATAGAACCTTCATATAACATGTCATTCAAATTTATGTCTATTTTATTATACGCAATATTTATTTCATTTTTGGATACTAATTCATATTTAGTATCATCCCATAATATTTTATACATTCTACTGTCATATTCCACCTTATCCATTATTACAACTCCTCCCCCTTTATCCGGCTTCATAATTCTTAAATTAATGTCTTTCTTTATTTCATATAACAGTCTCTTCTCATTTTTCCCCAAATTATTTGGAAGTCTTATATTATTCATTTCTTCCTTTCTAATTTCCTTCTCCATCAAATTCTCAAGACATTTTAATTGAGGATGCAACGGGGGGGTTGTAGGTGGATTTCCTTCTTAAAACAATGTCCGCCCTACTTAAAGGGTTCGGGAATAGAAAATGTAAATTTATTTTTCTTAAAAATACTTTAATGTCCATTAATGACTTAGTAATATTACCCCTAATATATGGTATAAATTTTAAACCTTTGGAAAATAGATTAAAATGGTCTTTTTCTAATATCAAGGAACTGTAATTATAGATGGTAAAGTTATTATATGTCCATTTGTTGTTTTCTTGAAGAATAATCTCCGAACTAGGTGGGGATGGGTATTCTAAGGGGGAATTAGCATCTGCTAATACTTCCCCCTTCCCATAAAAATGTCTTTCTCTATCCACCTGTTTATTCATAATTCTTTCGGACCTCCGTAAAGGAGGGAATTCCTCTTCATATTCATAATCCACTTCCTGTAAATCTATCTCACCAGCTAATTCACCCGGTCCCCTTTTATTCTCTTTATAAAGATTTTCCTTCTGATTTCTCCTATTTGATGGCATAGGGTAACTCAGGTTATGCTGGTATTCATACAGGTCACGTTCCATTTTTTTAATTTTTCTCTTTATTAACTCTTCCATGTTCTTGTCAATATCTTCTCTGATATTAAAATACTTGTTTCTTTCCTCTTCTATAGAAAACAATAGGTCATTCCTAATACACTTATCTAATGTTTCGATTTCTTTATACAATTCCTCCTGTAGTCTAGTATTTTCCTTTACCATAAGTTTTAACATATCAATTCCACATTTATTAAAGACCTCTAACAGCTCTTTATGAAAAACAGAACCAGTTATAACATTATTAGGGTATTTGTAAAGTCTCAACCCCTTAGGCACAATCTCTTTGGCTATACATTCTTTTAAGTAAGCATTCTCAGTGTTCAAGTTTCTATGTTTGTTCATTAGTCTGTATAATGTATTAAGGTTATCCTTAAAAGCGCTGTTGTTGGTTTGCGCTTTAGGTTCACTTTTACTATCATTAAAATCAAATTTGCAGAATAGCCAGTCATTCAGTTCTTGAAAATTCATGACAGTACCTTTCCCATTAGCAGCACAATGTGGTCTCTTGTCACGCTTATCTCCAGCCCCATTTGCCTCCACGCTCGAGGTGTCTTTCAGTATATTCGGCATACTAGCAGGGTCAAAACTACCTCCATTCTTCTCTTTATGGCAGCCGGCGTCACCTCTCTCGCCCATAAGCTCTCTTTCGCCATTTCTGTTGCTCCTATTTCTTGTAATCTCTGACCATTCACTTCTCAAAGGAGAAGCCGAATCACGTCTTCCTTGTAACGCTAACAGCGTGGAGGCTACCGGAGTCAATAGACTGATGAGCTCCGTAAGCTGACCAATCAGCTTACGCGTCATTCCGACGTCTTCCTGCAACGTTTTTGCAGGGACTTCCTGGTTCTCCATTCCGATCACCAAACAAACCAAAAACCACAAAAAAAACCAGGTGAAGAAAGAAAACCAATAATCCAGTAAGTGAAATGGAGTCCCACTATGTAGAATGCCAAGGAATTTATTCCAACACGATAAAATTCACAGTTAGACCACGTACAGCAAAGGGAACCACAACATACATAAACGCTATTCCTACAGATGCGTTTTCGTTTTTACCATCAAAACTTCATCAGATGTCCTCAGTTGATTAGTTCATCCTCTATTCATACATTAATTAATTAATCAATCACATATATTCCCTCCAAATTCATGCCTTAATTGTTTTAGTTATCCCAAGTTCATCAATAATTTTTATTAAATCATTTGCTTAAAACATCCTAATTAAACATTATATTATTTAAATAAGTCTTTAATGTTGTTAAGAATATTTAGTTAAAATACATATAAATTACAAAATAAAATCCTATTCTGCTGTTTAAAACAAGAACCAAGCCATATTTCATGCAAATGTGCCATCTAGCTGCCATTTATCATTATTGCACTTGTAAAAAATAAAAATGTAAAATATAGGAGAAATGCTTTAACCCATTATACACATAATGAATTTCATAAAAAATATATCAGATCATTATTGTCATGGATTCTGTGTATAAGTGCCTGCGCCTAAAGGTAAAAGACTATTAAAATAGTCATTATTTAAGATATTCTGCATGAATACATCTTTAGATTGTGCAAAAAGCAAGAAAATTCATTCAAAGTTGATTTATTAATTACAATTTAGCTGCCCTTAACTTTAAAATAGGTAGTATACTTGTGTATTCATTCAGACCCGGTGGATTATAGGCCTCTAGTGTGATTTGCCACCAGAGCTCCCTATATTCTATCTGTTCCTCCCAAAGTCCACCTCTGATATCCTTTTCAGTATGTTCAATCACTGTGAATACAAAACTAGCTTCTGAACATTCTCTAGTGTGTCTATATAGGGCATTAGTCTCCTTACAATTTTTCATATCATTTAGGTGTTCATAAATTCTCCTTTTAAGTTTCCTTTCTGTTTTCCCTATATAGAAGGAGTTGCAAATTTTACAGACAGCCAAGTATATTAAACCCATAGAATCACAATTGTAGTAATTTTCTTCATTTATTATTAATCTATTCCTACTCGGAATACTGATACTATTACCATTTAGCACATATGGGCATTGTGCACATCTGCCACATTTATATGTGCCCTTTTTCCTTATTCCCTTTAATTCATTGGATTTTTTATTTTCCAAAATATTTCTTAAGCTTTGTGCATTTCTGTATACTACTTTAACCGGAATGCTTTCCGCTTTCTCTAGATCCGTCAGATTAATAAACCTATTCCATTCTCTGTAGAAGATCTGTTTTACATTGTTATTGATACCATTGTATTCTAAAGTAAGGGCTAAATGATCATTTTCTTCCCTTTTATCTTTAGTCTTACTTGTGTTTAAAGTATTTACTGCTTCAACTCTCCTTACTATAGGCATAAATCTGGTTAATCTGCCTTTTTCAACTTCTTGTCGAATTTCTTTAATAAATTTGCTAGGGTAGCCTCGATCTCTAAACATAGTCTCTAAGAGTTCACATTCACTCATAAAATCTTCTTCATTACTGGTCATCCTGCTACCCCTCACAAATTGGCCTTTAATGATGTTCTTTTTACAATGCGTAGGATGTGCACTATCATAGTGCAAATATGTATTACAATAGGTGGGCTTTCTGTACACTTTGGTTTCTAAGATATTACCTTTCTTATATATTTCCACATCTAGGTAATTTAAGGAAGTGTTAGAAACTGTCCATGTAAATTTCAAAAAATTCGTAGTACTATTTAAATATTCTAGGAATTCATTTAATTTCTCAACACCTCCTGTCCAGAATAATACTATGTCATCTAAAACCTGTACAATGCCCAATGGGTTCTAAATGCACTTTCCAACACATATTTCTCCTCCCATTTGGCAAGCACCAAGTTGATACATGGGGCACATGTTGCCCCCATGGCTACGCCTTGTATTTGTTTGAAAACTCACCATTAAAGAACAAAAAATTATTATGCAGTACCATGTCCATTAACCAAACAGAGGCCTGTTTATCATTATTAGTCAGATTTTTATCTTCAAATACAATGTCCTCATAAAATTCTATACCCTCTTTATAGGGAATGGAGGAAAATAGATCTATTACATCTATAGTGACAAAAATTATGTTGTCAATATCATTTATATCAGGAATTACTTTCAATAGATCCCAGGAATCCTTCAATATTTGCTTCCTTTCTACCCATAATTTTTTGGTCTTGTTATCAACAAACTTGGCTAAAGTATGAGTTTTAGAGCCGTCAGCCGAGACAATGGGTCTTAAGGGTAGATCTATTTCATTCTTGTGCGTTTTAGGTATACCAAATATTAGGGGTATTTTTGGTTTTTCCACCTTTAAAAAGTGGTATGTATCCTGATCTATAGAACCTTCATATAACATGTCATTCAAATTTATGTCTATTTTATTATACATAATATTTATTTCATTTTTGGATACTAATTCATATTTAGTATCATCCCATAATATTTTATACATTCTACTGTCATATTCCACCTTATCTATTATTACAACTCCTCCCCCTTTATCCGGCTTCATAATTCTTAAATTAATGTCTTTCTTTATTTCATATAACAGTCTCTTCTCATTTTTCCCCAAATTATTTGGAAGTCTTATATTATTCATTTCTTCCTTTCTAATTTCCTTCTCCATCAAATTCTCAAGACATTTTAATTGAGGATGCAACGGGGGGTTGTAGGTGGATTTCCTTCTTAAAACAATGTCCGCCCTACTTAAAGGGTTCGGGAATAGAAAATGTAAATTTATTTTTCTTAAAAATACTTTAATGTCCATTAATGACTTAGTAATATTACCCCTAATATATGGTATAAATTTTAAACCTTTGGAAAATAGATTAAAATGGTCTTTTTCTAATATCAAGGAACTATAATTATAGATGGTAAAGTTATTATATGTCCATTTGTTGTTTTCTTGAAGAATAATCTCCGAACTAGGTGGGGATGGGTATTCTAAGGGGGAATTAGCATCTGCTAATACTTCCCCCTTCCCCTTCTCCCCCCCCTCCCATAAAAATGTCTTTCTCTATCCACCTGTTTATTCATAATTCTTTCGGACCTCCGTAAAGGAGGGAATTCCTCTTCATATTCATAATCCACTTCCTGTAAATCTATCTTACCAGCTAATTCACCCGGTCCCCTTTTATTCTCTTTATAAAGATTTTCCTTCTGATTTCTCCTATTTGATGGCATAGGGTAACTCAGGTTATGCTGGTATTCATACATGTCACGTTCCATTTTTTTAATTTTTCTCTTTATTAACTCTTCCATGTTCTTGTCAATATCTTCTCTGATATTAAAATACTTGTTTCTTTCTTCTATAGAAAACAATAGGTCATTCCTAATACACTTATCTAATGTTTGATTTCTTTATACAATTCCTCCTGTAGTCTAGTATTTTCCTTTACCATAAGTTTTAACATATCAATTCCACATTTATTAAAGACCTCTAACAGCTCTTTATGAAAAACAGAACCAGTTATAACATTATTAGGGTATTTGTAAAGTCTCAACCCCTTAGGCACAATCTCTTTGGCTATACATTCTTTTAAGTAAGCATTCTCAGTGTTCAAGTTTCTATGTTTGTTCATTAGTCTGTATAATGTATTAAGGTTATCCTTAAAAGCGCTGTTGTTGGTTTGCGCTTTAGGTTCACTTTTACTATCATTAAAATCAAATTTGCAGAATAGCCAGTCATTCAGTTCTTGAAAATTCATGACAGTACCTTTCCCATTAGCAGCACAATGTCGTCTCTTGTCACGCTTATCTCCAGCCCCATTTGCCTCCATGCTCGAGGTGTCTTTCAGTATATTCGGCGTACTAGCAGGGTCAAAACTACCTCCATTCTTCTCTTTATGGCAGCCGGCATCACCTCTCTCGCCCATAAGCTCTCTTTCGCCATTTCTGTTGCTCCTATTTCTTGTAATCTCCGACCATTCAGTTCTCAAAGGAGAAGCCGAATCACGTCTTCCTTGTAACGCTAACAGCGTGGAGGCTACCGGAGTCAATAGATTGATGAGCTCCGTAAGCTGACCAATCAGCTTACGCGTCATTCCGACGTCTTCCTGCAACGTTTTTGCAGGGACTTCCTGGTTCTCCATTCCGATCACCAAACAAACCAAAAACCACAAAAAAAACGAGGTGAAGAAAGAAAACCAATAATCCAGTAAGTGAAATGGAGTCCCACTATGTAGAATGCCAAGGAATTTATTCCAACACGATAAAATTCACAGTTAGACCACGTACAGCAAAGGGAACCACAACATACATAAACGCTTATTCCTACAGATGCTGCTTTTACCATCAAAACTTCATCAGATGTCCTCAGTTGATTAGTTCATCCTCTATTCATACATTAATTAATTAATCAATCACATATATTCCCTCCAAATTCATGCCTTAATTGTTTTAGTTATCCCAAGTTCATCGATAATTTTTATTAAATCATTTGCTTAAAACATCCTAATTAAACATTATATTATTTAAATAAGTCTTTAATGTTGTTAAGAATATTTAGTTAAAATACATATAAATTACAAAATAAAATCCTATTCTGCTGTTTAAAACAAGAACCAAGCCATATTTCATGCAAATGTGCCATCTAGCTGCCATTTATCATTATTGCACTTGTAAAAAATAAAAATGTAAAATATAGGAGAAATGCTTTAACCCATTATACACATAATGAATTTCATAAAAAATATATCAGATCATTATTGTCATGGATTCTGTGTATAAGTGCCTGCGCCTAAAGGTAAAAGACTATGAAAATAGTCATTATTTAAGATATTCTGCATGAATACATCTTTAGATTGTGCAAAAAGCAAGAAAATTCATTCAAAGTTGATTTATTAATTACAATTTAGCTGCCCTTAACTTTAAAATAGGTAGTGTACTTGTGTATTCATTCAGACCCGGTGGATTATAGGCCTCTAGTGTGATTTGCCACCAGAGCTCCCTATATTCTATCTTTTCCTCCCAAAGTCCACCTCTGATATCCTTTTCAGTATGTTCAATCACTGTGAATACAAAACTAGCTTCTGAACATTCTCTAGTGTGTCTATATAGGGCATTAGTCTCCTTACAATTTTTCATATCATTTAGGTGTTCATAAATTCTCCTTTTTAAGTTTCCTTTCTGTTTTCCCTATATAGAAGGAGTTGCAAATTTTACAGACAGCCAAGTATATTAAACCCATAGAATCACAATTGTAGTAATTTTCTTCATTTATTATTAATCTATTCCTACTGAATACTGATACTATTACCATTTAGCACATATGGGCATTGTGCACATCTGCCACATTTATATGTGCCCTTTTTCCTTATTCCCTTTAATTCATTGGATTTTTTATTTTCCAAAATATTTCTTAAGCTTTGTGCATTTCTGTATACTACTTTAACCGGAATGCTTTCCGCTTTCTCTAGATCCGTCAGATTAATAAACCTATTCCATTCTCTGTAGAAGATCTGTTTTACATTGTTATTGATACCATTGTATTCTAAAGTAAGGGCTAAATGATAATTTTCTTCCCTTTTATCTTTAGTCTTACTTGTGTTTAAAGTATTTACTGTTTCAACTCTCCTTACTATAGGCATAAATCTGGTTAATCTGCCTTTTTCAACTTCTTGTCGAATTTCTTTAATAAATTTGCTAGGGTAGCCTCGATCTCTAAACATAGTCTCTAAGAGTTCACATTCACTCATAAAATCTTCTTCATTACTGGTCATCCTGCTACCCCTCACAAATTGGCCTTTAATGATGTTCTTTTTACAATGCGTAGGATGTGCACTATCATAGTGCAAATATGTATTACAATAGGTGGGCTTTCTGTACACTTTGGTTTCTAAGATATTACCTTTCTTATATATTTCCACATCTAGGTAATTTAAGGAAGTGTTAGAAACTGTCCATGTAAATTTCAAAAAATTCGTAGTACTATTTAAATATTCTAGGAATTCATTTAATTTCTCAACACCTCCTGTCCAGAATAATACTATGTCATCTAAAAACCTGCGGTACAATGCCCAATGGGTTCTAAATGCACTTTCCAACAAATATTTTTCCTCCCATTTGGCAAGCACCAAGTTGGCGTACGTGGGGGCACATGCTGCCCCCATGGCTACGCCTTGTATTTGTTTGAAAAACTCACCATTAAAGAACAAAAAATTATTATGCAGTACCATGTCCATTAACCAAACAGAGGCCTGTTTATCATTATTAGTCAGATTTTTATCTTTGAATACAATGTCCTCATAAAATTCTATACCCTCTTTATAGGGAATGGAGGAAAATAGATCTATTACATCTATAGTGACAAAAATTATGTTGTCAATATCATTTATATCAGGAATTACTTTCAATAGATCCCAGGAATCCTTCAATATTTGCTTCCTTTCTACCCATAATTTTTTGGTCTTGTTATCAACAAACTTGGCTAAAGTATGAGTTTTAGAGCCGTCAGCCGAGACAATGGGTCTTAAGGGTGGATCTATTTCATTCTTGTGTGTTTTAGGTATACCAAATATTAGGGGTATTTTTGGTTTTTCCACCTTTAAAAAGTGGTATGTATCCTGATCTATAGAACCTTCATATAACATGTCATTCAACTTTATGTCTATTTTATTATACGCAATATTTATTTCATTTTTGGATACTAATTCATATTTAGTATCATCCCATAATATTTTATACATTCTACTATCATATTCCACCTTATCCATTATTACAACTCCTCCCCCTTTATCCGGCTTCATAATTCTTAAATTAATGTCTTTCTTTATTTCATATAACAGTCTCTTCTCATTTTTTTCCCAAATTATTTGGAAGTCTTATATTATTCATTTCTTCCTTTCTAATTTCCTTCTCCATCAAATTCTCAAGACATTTTAATTGAGGATGCAACGGGGGGTTGTAGGTGGATTTCCTTCTTAAAACAATGTCCGCCCTACTTAAAGGGTTCGGGAATAGAAAATGTAAATTTATTTTTCTTAAAAATACTTTAATGTCCATTAATGACTTAGTAATATTACCCCTAATATATGGTATAAATTTTAAACCTTTGGAAAATAGATTAAAATGGTCTTTTTCTAATATCAAGGGACTATAATTATAGATGGTAAAGTTATTATATGTCCATTTGTTGTTTTCTTGAAGAATAATCTCCGAACTAGGTGGGGATGGGTATTCTAAGGGGGAATTAGCATCTGCTAATACTTCCCCCTTCCCCTTCTCCCCCCCTCCCATAAAAATGTCTTTCTCTATTCACCTGTTTATTCATAATTCTTTCGGACCTCCGTAAAGGAGGGAATTCCTCTTCGTATTCATAATCCACTTCCTGTAAATCTATCTCACCAGCTAATTCACCCAGTCCCCTTTTATTCTCTTTATAAAGATTTTCCTTCTGATTTCTCCTATTTGATGGCATAGGGTAACTCAGGTTATGCTGGTATTCATACAGGTCACGTTCCATTTTTTTAATTTTTCTCTTTATTAACTCTTCCATGTTCTTGTCAATATCTTCTCTGATATTAAAATACTTGTTTCTTTCCTCTTCTATAGAAAACAATAGGTCATTCCTAATACACTTATCTAATGTTTCTATTTCTTTATACAATTCCTCGTGTAGTCTAGTATTTTCCTTTACCATAAGTTTTAACATATCAATTCCACATTTATTAAAGACCTCTAACAGCTCTTTATGAAAAACAGAACCAGTTATAACATTATTAGGGTATTTGTAAAGTCTCAACCCCTTAGGCACAATCTCTTTGGCTATACATTCTTTTAAGTAAGCATTCTCAGTGTTCAAGTTTCTATGTTTGTTCATTAGTCTGTATAATGTATTAAGGTTATCCTTAAAAGCGCTGTTGTTGGTTTGCGCTTTAGGTTCACTTTTACTATCATTAAAATCAAATTTGCAGAATAGCCAGTCATTCAGTTCTTCAAAATTCATGACAGTACCTTTCCCATTAGCAGCACAATGTGGTCTCTTGTCACGCTTATATCCAGCCCCATTTGCCTCCACGCTCGAGGTGTCTTTCAGTATATTCGGCGTACTAGCAGGGTCAAAACTACCTCCATTCTTCTCTTTATGGCAGCCGGCGTCACCTCTCTCGCCCATAAGCTCTCTTTCGCCATTTCTGTTGCTCCTATTTCTTGTAATCTCCGACCATTCACTTCTCAAAGGAGAAGCCGAATCACGTCTTCCTTGTAACGCTAACAGCGTGGAGGCTACCGGAGTCAATAGATTGATGAGCTCCGTAAGCTGACCAATCAGCTTACGCGTCATTCCGACGTCTTCCTGCAACGTTTTTGCAGGGACTTCCTGGTTCTCCATTCCGATCACCAAACAAACCAAAAACCACAAAAAAAACGAGGTGAAGAAAGAAAACCAATAATCCAGTAAGTGAAATGGAGTCCCACTATGTAGAATGCCAAGGAATTTATTCCAACACGATAAAATTCAGTTAGACCACGTACAGCAAAGGGAACCACAACATACATAAACGCTATTCCTACAGATGCGTTTGCTTTTACCATCAAAACTTCATCAGATGTCCTCAGTTGATTAGTTCATCCTCTATTTATACATTAATTAATTAATCAATCACATATATTCCCTCCAAATTCATGCCTTAATTGTTTTAGTTATCCCAAGTTCATCGATAATTTTTATTAAATCATTTGCTTAAAACATCCTAATTAAACATTATATTATTTAAATAAGTCTTTAATGTTGTTAAGAATATTTAGTTAAAATACATATAAATTACAAAATAAAATCCTATTCTGCTGTTTAAAACAATAACCAAGCCATATTTCATGCAAATATGCCATCTAGCTGCCATTTATCATTATTGCACTTGTAAAAAATAAAAATGTAAAATATAGGAGAAATGCTTTAACCCATTATACACATAATGAATTTCATAAAAAATATATCAGATCATTATTGTCATGGATTCTGTGTATAAGTGCCTGCGCCTAAAGGTAAAAGATTATTAAAATATTCATTATTTAAGATATTCTGCATGAATACATCTTTAGATTGTGCAAAAAGCAAGAAAATTCATTCAAAGTTGATTTATTAATTACAATTTAGCTGCCCTTAACTTTAAAATAGGTAGTATACTTGTGTATTCATTCAGACCCGGTGGATTATAGGCCTCTAGTGTGATTTGCCACCAGAGCTCCCTATATTCTATCTTTTCCACCCAAAGTCCACCTCTGATATCCTTTTCAGTATGTTCAATCACTGTGAATACAAAACTAGCTTCTGAACATTCTCTAGTGTGTCTATATGGGGCATTAGTCTCCTTACAATTTTTCATATCATTTAGGTGTTCATAAATTCTCCTTTTAAGTTTCCTTTCTGTTTTCCCTATATAGAAGGAGTTGCAAATTTTACAGACAGCCAAGTATATTAAACCCATAGAATCACAATTGTAGTAATTTTCTTCATTTATTATTAATCTATTCCTACTGAATACTGATACTATTACCATTTAGCACATATGGGCATTGTGCACATCTGCCACATTTATATGTGCCCTTTTCCTTATTCCCTTTAATTCATTGGATTTTTTATTTTCCAAAATATTTCTTAAGCTTTGTGCATTTCTGTATACTACTTTAACCGAATGCTTTCCGCTTTCTAGATCCGTCAGATTAATAAACCTATTCCATTCTCTGTAGAAGATCTGTTTTACATTGTTATTGATACCATTGTATTCTAAAGTAAGGGCTAAATGATAATTTTCTTCCCTTTTATCTTTAGTCTTACTTGTGTTTAAAGTATTTACTGCTTCAACTCTCCTTACTATAGGCATAAATCTGGTTAATCTGCCTTTTTCAACTTCTTGTTGAATTTCTTTAATAAATTTGCTAGGGTAGCCTCGATCTCTAAACATAGTCTCTAAGAGTTCACATTCACTCATAAAATCTTCTTCATTACTGGTCATCCTGCTACCCCTCACAAATTGGCCTTTAATGATGTTCTTTTTACAATGCGTAGGATGTGCACTATCATAGTGCAAATATGTATTACAATAGGTGGGCTTTCTGTACACTTTGGTTTCTAAGATATTACCTTTCTTATATATTTCCACATCTAGGTAATTTAAGGAAGTGTTAGAAACTGTCCATGTAAATTTCAAAAAATTCGTAGTACTATTTAAATATTCTAGGAATTCATTTAATTTCTCAACACCTCCTGTCCAGAATAATACTATGTCATCTAAAAACCTGCGGTACAATGCCCAATGGGTTCTAAATGCACTTTCCAACACATATTTCTCCTCCCATTTGGCAAGCACCAAGTTGGCGTACGTGGGGGCACATGCTTCCCCCATGGCTACGCCTTGTATTTGTTTGAAAAACTCACCATTAAAGAACAAAAAATTATTATGCAGTACCATGTCCATTAACCAAACAGAGGCCTGTTTATCATTATTAGTCAGATTTTTATCTTTGAATACAATGTCCTCATAAAATTCTATACCCTCTTTATAGGGAATGGAGGAAAATAGATCTATTACATCTATAGTGACAAAAATTATGTTGTCAATATCATTTATATCAGGAATTACTTTCAATAGATCCCAGGAATCCTTCAATATTTGCTTCCTTTCTACCCATAATTTTTTGGTCTTGTTATCAACAAACTTGGCTAAAGTATGAGTTTTAGAGCCGTCAGCCGAGACAATGGGTCTTAAGGGTGGATCTATTTCATTCTTGTGCGTTTTAGGTATACCAAATATTAGGGGTATTTTGGCAACATTGTGGCAGACAGGTTCAGTGCAGGTTTCCCCCTCCCTCTCCCCCAAAATAAGACATACTTATCCCAGCTGACTGTAACCTCCCTGTCATAACAGATGTCCAGGTGAGAGCCACCCTCAGGAAAGCAGGATACACAACATGAATGGGACCTGATGGTATCCCTGGTTGCATGCTACTTGAACTCCAAGAGGAGCTAAACACACATATAGAAGTGCTATGTAACACTAGCCTGACTACAAGATATGTACCTGTACACTGGCGCACAGCAGCAGTGGTTCCACTACACGAAGGAGGCACCTCTACATACCAATACAATATAACACAATACAATACATTACAATACAATACAATATAATATGCTATTGCCCCTGGGACTACAGAGGCATACTGTTCTGCTACCCTGACCATTGTGACACATGTGATGTGATGGTACCTGCTGCTGTCAAACAGTTACACAGGGTGACTCATATGGCATATTACCTATCTGACTAACATTCAGCAGGGGTATGTGTGACATGTACTCATGGGGAGTCTTGCTTCTTAACGCTGTGTGGTTTGCTGGGTATGTCTTATCTGTGGGTAGGAAACTGTACCTCCACAATGTGCTCTCTATTGCAGTGTCACGGACGACACACAGCAGTCATTTAGGTTGTGGATGGTGTGAGGTGTTACTATGGTTGTTGGACATCTGTCATGGGTGTGACTTAAGTATGTAAATCCAGGAGTGGTAACCTCTATGTGGGTAGTATGTGTGTGCTCTGTGGTGTTGTCAGTCACTGTGCATTGGTAATGTGTTTGAGTGCATTGTCACAGTGTTATACAGGTCACTGTGTCCTCCATATCTGTAGCTGTCATGTGAGGTACATACCGTGGCAGCCATTATGTGGTGTGGAGGGGTACACTGACCTACATGTCCATAGCTGACACACCATGTCTGCTGACACATACCATGTGCAGGTATTCCAGGAATAGTGTGCCACTGTGAATATAATTGGGGGAACTATTGTACACATTTATGACCCTGTTCACCCCTGACACATGCAGTGGTGGGCAGCCAATCACATATCTGGTGGTTACTGGTGTAGGTGATTTGAAATGGGGTATGGTACTCCAGTTTTGACACTGGTGTTCACTCCATGCCTTTGTCACCAGGCACCTGTTGCAATACATCTGTACACATGTGCCTCACTCAGAATATATATAATCTCTCTCTCTCTCTCTCTCTCTATATATATATATATATATATATATATATATGTATATAGATATATCTATATGTATAAATATATATATATATATATATATATATATATATATATGTCTGTATACATATACACATATATATATATTGATGTACATATATTGCTATAGATATGGAGAAGAGAGGGGGTGTGTGACAGAGAGGGGGTGAGAGTGACAGAGGGGTGGGACAGGGGAGTGTAAGATCATCATATACAGTCATACCTGTAGATAGTCAGATCTGTCTGTCTATGTATATGTATCTACATATATCTATATCTGTATGTGTGTATTACATATATATGTTTGTACATATTCTATCTATCTACATATGTCTATGTATTCCTACATCTCTATCTATGTATGTATACATATATGCATATTATATATATATATATATATATATATATATATATATATATATATATATATATACATGCATACATATATTGACATACATATGTATCCATATGATAGGTATATCAACATGTTTGTTTACAAAACTGTATACACACACTAACATACTGCTAAACATACATAACTGTGAAACCTACTTTGTACATTGCACTACAACCTACATTCAACCTACATTGATATGTGCACATAGATGCTCTCACATACATATGTATGTACTGCCTTCACTGATAGTTGCTGTATGTCCCCTGCCCTTTGCACATCTTCATATACATATGGATACAGACCAATGACACATATGGAGGGTTCACAGTATGTAGACTTTTATAGTATTACTTTACATTACCTGTGTTTGTCACAGCTGCTTGTGTTGCCATCTGGTTTAGTGTCCTGCTGCTCCACTTGCCAGTTGTCAGCTTTCAAGTGGTTGTTGCTGACCGGTTTTGTTTGTGTATGTTTAATTTTTTTTTTCTCTGTCTCTCTCTCTCTCTCTCTCTCTCCCTACCTCCACAGGGTGCAATGAAAGTATTGCATGTGTGGACTGGGAGTACAGCATGCTTTTGTAGGTATCTGCATATAGGTTCATAGGTTCATAATAGGCTATCTGCCCTAGGGCATTTATAAGCCTAGCCCACAGTTTTGTGACTTTCGCCACCCCTTTAGTTTGAAGGATACTATGCCCATTATTTAGCTGTGCCTCTGTCAAGCAGTGACACTGAGGTAATCCATGGGGTATACCTGCAATCTCCCATCCATTGGTCAAGACTTCTCTTGAACAAAGCCAGCAAAGTGCCCTGCCTCACATGTACCGGGATTTTGTTCCACAGCATAGGGAGTCTCTGGGTGATGAATCTGTCCCTCCAGCACGTCCTATTTATGACCGTGTCAAGGTTCAAGTCTCGTGCTCTTGTAGATCGGATGGATTTAGATTTTTTGAGGTGAAGCATGTTCATTAATTCCGGGTTGGACATGGCCTTGTATGTCAGGCACAGGTCACCTCTGAGCAGGCGGTAAGCGACTGAGTAGAGCTGGAGCTCCTTCAGTCGGGCAGCATAGGACATATTTTTGAGACCCTTTATCCTTTTGGTGAGGAACTTTTGGGGCCTTTCCAATTGCTGCAGGTGTCGGGTCAGATACATTCCAAATGGGGTGTTGTACTCAATCATCGGTCTGATGAGTGATGAGTACAGGGGAATGATGACCTCCCTTGACCTAGATGTGAATCCCTTCATGATCAGGTGGGCAATGTAGAAAGTCTTCCTAACTACTTTGGCAACGTGGGTGTCAAATGAAAGGTCACTGTCAACCTGGGTCCCCAGATCCCCGATAACCTCTTCTGTGCTTAGTGGATTGCCACCTATATGGTAGCTGGGGGTAACCTTGTTTTTCCCGAAGGGTATGACTATGCATTTTTTAGCGTTTAACTTTAGGCCATGGCTTTGGCACCAGTTATCCGTTTCTATGAGACCCTTCTGAAGGATATCTGTGTCTGATGTGTTTTCAACTATGGTGCCCAGTTTGCAGTCATCTGCAAACTTTGTCAGCCATAATCCTCCTGTGCTTGCCTGTACTTATGAAAAGTAGATGCCGAACAAGAGTGGGCCCAGGACCGAGCCCTGTGGGACACCGCTTGTGACAGGCTTGGAATCAGACATGGTATATATATATACCCCCATACACACACACACACACACATATATATATATATATATATATATATATATATATATATTGTGTGTGTGTGTGTGTATACACACAATATATATACATATATATATATATATATATATATATATATATATATATATATATATATATATATAGATATATGTGTGTGTGTGTGTGTGTGTGTGTGTATATATTATCCCTGTTTTGCTTTTCAACAACTGCTTAAAAAGCAGAAATTGGACCTACTGACTAAAAGAAAGCAGTGTGTATGTGAGAACACATGTACAGTCATTGCACTGACAGGAGCTTGAGGGCTGTGATGTAATATTTTGGGTCCAAACACTGCACTGTGGGATACCTAGAGGTGGACTAAAGAATCCAAGATGCCAGACCCCATGTGAGTAGACTCTGGAATTGTATTTAAAAATATAAATTTTTTTCAGGGCAGGAAACATTTGCTTTGGCTGTCCAAGTAGTTTGTCCCTCCAATACTGGTCATGTTTTGTATCTTCATGCTGTGACCCTTTCCTTAGTTGATTGTAGGAAGATAAAGTTTTTCCTAACTGTTTAATCAAGAGTTTCTCTTGCATATCTTACTCTCAGACCTGGTATTTATTCCTGGGTTATCCTTCAGAGCTTTTGTCCTAAAAACAGATGAGCTGCATTGTCCACTGACATCCTGGACAAATGTCAGAATCTGTTGCCCGATGTGCTTGACCCACCTGTGCTGTGTGGTCAAGTGCTTTGACTCTTGGTCTCTGGATATGTAGCAGAACATCTCACTTTTTCATTACTGCTTTGTTCCAAACTAGCTTGGCATTAAAGACTGACACTGTATATCTGTACAAACTGAACAGCAATGTGAGATTGCATGTAAAACTGGAAAGGTTAAATAATTCAAGTGGTTGGGGGGGGGTGTTCTTTGCCTCTCACTTAAGCAGTTCTGTTAATTAGCCA
Source organism: Protopterus annectens (assembly GCF_019279795.1). Classification (NCBI taxonomy): domain Eukaryota; kingdom Metazoa; phylum Chordata; order Ceratodontiformes; family Protopteridae; genus Protopterus; species Protopterus annectens. The sequence continues at coordinate 633,676,868 of NC_056737.1, read as the reverse complement.
GCTTGTTTATAGAGATGCTATTCAGACTGCACCACTGGTGACTATAGTTTATTTTTCAGCAGCAGTAGGTGGCATACCAGATAGGAAAAAGTGAGTAGCTAATAGCTTGCTCACCTATTCACAGTGGAAACTGACAATGATTTGGGAAGGTCACATTGCAAGTTTGACTCCTGTTGGACATGAGGAGTAATTCCAGATTGAAAAATGAAGCAGAAAGGGATGCGAGGGAAATACAGTAGCAGATAAGTGCAGAAGCATATACATATGTCTTGGCATATCCTGGGAGGGTGGCTAGGGCTTCCTGCTTTTCAATGTAAAGTTCCCGGAAAGTAGGGAACAGCCATCGTCACTCCATCAGTTGCTGTCAGTCATTAAAATGAAATGTCAAAAGTTGCTTTGTGGGGAGAACATGCGTATCAGTATACAGCTCCTTTCTTGTGTATGGTATACATGCCCAAGGCAAGCTTCACCTCTTACTTTTCAGTCAAACTCTTTTGTAGTCCGCTATCATTAGTTTGTGAGTTTTCAGCATCAAGCTGTGGCCATTTCAGATTTTTAAGCTTTTCAAGAAAGAAACTGGAAATTCATCCCTGATTTGGCATGTTTCTCTGATGCAAACGGGTAACCTGTACATGGCTCCATTTCCCAGGCCCATGCTTACACTTATCAAGGGTATCAGAACTTGTCAGAGACTTGGGCTGCATGGCTAGGCTTAAAAAGGCCCTTGTGGTCGCTAGCCTAGTAAACACCTATGAACCCTATGAACCTATGGCGCCAGCAACTCTGACCCTGTGGGTTCTGTCACTTAGCCAGTTTGCAACCCATCTTGTGACGTATGGGTTTACATTTAAGCTGGTGTGTTTTTCTATGATGCCCGAGTGAGGTATTGTGTCGAATGCCTTTGCCAGGTCAAGGTAGGCTGTGTGGACTGCCTTGCCCTCATCAATGGCCTTGGTGACTGTTTCGAAAAAGTCAACCAAGTTTAAAAGGCATGATCTGCCCTTAACAAAGCCAAATTGGGTTTGATCCAATGTCTGCAGGTCCCCTATGTCTTTTTTTATGAGTTCCATTATGATCCTCTCCATAGCTTTGCAGACCAGGCTTGTCAAGCTGATGGGATGGTAGTTTCCAGAGTCGGTGGAGGCACCGCCTTTATGTAGTGGGACCACAGTTGCCGTACGCCACTCCTTGGGTACGTATCCTGAGGTGAGGCTAAGATTAAACAGCTGCCCTAATTGCGGGTTTAATTCCTCAATGAGTTCATGGAGCACACAACCGGGGACACCATCTGGTCTCATGGATGCTGTGTTTTTCGCCTTGCAGAGAGCTGTTCTCACATGAGCATTTGAGATGTTTGGGAGGCTACAATCCTCTGGTATAGATATTTCTCCTTTTGGGGAGGGAATTTGCACTGAACCTGTCAGCCAGTATGTTGGCAATGTCTGTAGGTTCAGTGATCTTTATATCATTTTGAACTAGTTCTGAGCATATCTGGGAGTTTCCTCCCAGGTTTCTAACATAACTAAAAAAGGCCTTGTGATTGTCTTTTGAGTCCTTGGCGATTTTTCTTTCAAAATTTGCCTTGGATGATTTTATGAGAGATCTTAGTTTTTTACTTATAATGATCAAGGGTGTCTTCCCTTTTAGGGATTTTGCTCTATCTTGTAGTAGCTTTCTCCTTTTGTTGTAGAGCTTGTTTATGGCTGGGGTCCACCAGACTGGACGCTTGCCTTTGTTACAAAGAGTCTTTGTTTTGTTTGGGATTGCCTGATCCATGCAGTCCTGGAGGTGCTGGTAGAAGGCATTTGTATGTGATTCAGCGGCTTTAGTGATGGTTTCCGCTGGTTCGGGGGCCTTGAAAGAGACCACACCAGTCCTAAGAAGTGTGAAGTCGGCTTTAGAGAAGTTCTTCACTGTGGTCTTTTTATCTGGGGTGGGGCGGGATGTGGACTTCGAGTGAAATTAGTTTATGATCTGACCTCACCAATGAGGGGTATACCTCCGGTGTTGAACATTGTGACCCCATGTTCGTGATGATGAGATCTAGTATGTTTTCACCTCTTGTGGGTATGGTAACTAGTTGTTCCATGGCATTTGAGTTTATGAACTCTAGGAACCTTTGGTCAAGAGTGTTGGTGCTTGAGTAGTGATCCCAGTCTATATTCGGATAGTTGAAATCACCTAGTATGATGGTGTTTGGGGTTACATTTATCCCCTCTAGAGTTTTCAGGAAAGCTGTGTGAGGTTCCTGAGTTTGAGAGGGTGGCCTGTAACATGCTACAAATTGCAGAGTAGTCTTGCCTATGGTTAATTGCACCTGGATGGTCTCTGATGCATCGTGAGTTGCCACCAACCTGGAGGTGAGGGTGTCTTTGATGAATATGGACACCCCTCCTCCTTTCTTGGTGTTGTCCGGATTTTGGGGCCGGAACGCATGATATGAGGTAAAACCTGATAGTGCTGGGGTGCTCTCAGGAGCCTTGAACCAGGTTTCACAGCACAGACATCGATGTTCTCCATACTGAGAAGGGCTTCGAGTGCGTGCATCTTGAGGTTGAGACTTCTGGCATTGAGCAGCATTACCCTTAGTTTTTTTCCTTTGTTTTGTTCTAGGGTGGTAGGTTTAGAATTTGAGCCTTGTCTAAAAAAGGCACTACGGGGGTGGCAAGCACCTTTGCCAATATCCGAAAGCCCAGGGGTGACAGGTGCAAGCCGTCCCTTGCGAAGCAGCGTGGCTTGTCCAGCATGTCATCCCAGGCAGACAGACATTGGATCCCCTTTGAATGACACCAAGAGATTAAGCCAATTATTAAAGCTGATCATCTTGTCTCTGTATTGTGGCATCATTCTTGGTGAAGGTAGGATACTGCTCAAGGTCAAGGTCATACCTGCCTGGGCTACATAATCAGAGAGCTCCTCTATGTCTCTTTTCATGTAGTCCAGGGAGGTGCATCTCAGGTCGTTCACACCAGCATGGACAATGACTGAGTCATACTTGTACCTGCTGTCGAGTGACCTGAGTGCTTGCGTTATGTGGTGGATTCTAGCGCCCAACAGGCAGTTTACTGTGACCTTCTCCTTGCTCAATCTGATGAGTGGGATGTCGGTGTGTCTGACTATGGAGTCACCTATGACAAGAGTGTCTGGCATTGTGTTTGGCCTTAAGGGCTTTGACTGTTTGGCACACTGGCTTTGTAGTCTATGTGTTGCATGTGCCTTGGTCTGTGGTGGCAGTTGTTTGGGTGTCTGCTTTGGTGGCCTCTGCTGTTTTGGTAGATTTTTGGTCAGAGCCTCCGAGTATGTCTTTATGTGTTTATGTGTATGATATGAAGTTGTGATAGTGCTATGTGAGACTGGGTTTGTGGTGTGTGTGGTTACCTTCTCCTCCTGTCTGGTCTTGCCAGTCCTATGTTGAGAGAGCTCAGCCTCCAGTTTGGCTATATAGTTGCATCTCTTGCATGTGTTTGTGTTTTGTGGGAGAAGGAGAGGGTTGTCTGTGTACATGAGGCAATTGTAACATTGCCTCAATATTCCCAGATTCATCAGCTGAGCAGGAGAGGACACTAGCAACTGACCCCGCAACATGCTAGAAGGAAAAGTTAAAAACTTTGTGTAGATGGGTTTGAAAAGACTTTGAGGGATGTGGATGATCGAAAAGGGGTATTAGGCTGGTAGGGTGCTATGTATAATAAAAAGTGCTATGTCAGAGTAAAGAGTACTTTGGGAGCAAGTGCTAGGCTATCCGGATAGAGAATAGTCACTTAGGAATCAAGTAGATCTAAACTTATTAGGTATAGAATAGGGTGGTTAGATTAGCAGTACAGCTTATGAAGAGCTGTTCTAAGGGAAAAAATGAAGAGTGGACTTTAGGTAGCCTGAATAGTTTAACCTTGATTAACCGCAGCTGCTCTTGTGTGCTCCTGTGGCAACTCCGCGCTAAAGAGTGCTTTATAGCAGGGGGCTGGAAAAGGCAGGAAATGACCCAAAATGGCCAATGAACTACAAGTTACTGACTTAAACCACTCCTCTGAGGACAAACAGGCAGCTCAGTACTCCCCACTCTCACTGGTGAGTAAAGAAACTTCCCCCTGACCAAACAAGGAAAATGGAGAAGTACAGGAACCAAGACAAAGCCCAGGGATCAGCAAAATCTGATCACTGGAACACTAGCTAGGAAAGTATGGAAAACAAGGATATTTGTTTTGTTTTTTTCAAGTTTTTTTACACAGATAGACAGAAAACACAATAAATGCTGTACTTTTCGACTAAATGCTATCAAAAGCTAGTACACTTGAGTGTATTAGCCTGTAGTTTAACTTTTAAGCAAAACTTAAACTAGCAAGTGCAGTAAACAGTTTGAGCTTGTAAAAACAGTAAAAACAGGTAATACTTCGATAAAATAAGCAGAAACAGTGGTCGAAAGTCACAAAAGTTCGAAAAAGCCAAGAAGAATACTTAAAATCTGGAAAGTTTGTCTTTTCTGGTCTCTGCTGCTCTAGGAACTCTGCTGGACACCACGAGGAGCTGTGCTGAGTTCTCTACAGCTGGAAAAGCCCGCCAAAGCGTGCTTTATAGCAGGGGGCTGGAAAAGACAGGAAATGACCCAAAATGGCCAATAAACTACAAGTTACTGCCTTAAACCACTCCTCTGAGGACAAACAGGCAGTTCAGTACTCCCCACTCTCACTGGTGAGTAAAGAAACTTTTCCCTGACCAAACAAGGAAAATGGAGAAGTACAGGAACCAAGACAAAGCCCAGGGATCAGCAAAATCTGATCACTGGAACACTAGCTAGGAAAGTATGGAAAACAAGGATATTTTTTTGTTTTTTTTCAAGTTTTTTTACACAGATAGAAAACACAATAAATGCTGTACTTTTCGACTAAATGCTATCAAAAGCTAGTACACTTGAGTGTATTAGCCTGTAGTTTAACTTTTAAGCAAAACTTAAACTAGCAAGTGCAGTAAACAGTTTGAGCTTGTAAAAACAGTAAAACAGGTAATACTTCGATAAAATAAGCAGAAACAGTGGTCGAAAGTCACAAAAGGTTGAAAAAGCCAAGAAGAATACTTAAAATCTGGAAAGTTTGTCTTTTCTGGTCTCTGCTGCTCTAGGAACTCTGATGGACACCACGAGGAGCTGTGCTGAGTTCTCTACAGCTGGAAAAGCCCGCCAAAGCGTGCTTTATAGCAGGGGCTGGAAAAGACAGGAAATGACCCAAAATGGCCAATGAACTACAAGTTACTGACTTAAACCAATCCTCTGAGGACAAACAGGCAGCTCAGTACTCCCCACTCTCACTGGTGAGTAAAGAAACTTCCCCCTGACCAAACAAGGAAAATGGAGAAGTACAGGAACCAAGACAAAGCCCAGGGATCAGCAAAATCTGATCACTGGAACACTAGCTAGGAAAGTATGGAAAACAAGGATTTTTTTGTTTTTTCAAGTTTTTTTACACAGATAGACAGAAAACACAATAAATGCTGTACTTTTCGACTAAATGCTATCAAAAGCTAGTACACTTGAGTGTATTAGCCTGTAGTTTAACTTTTAAGCAAAACTTAAACTAGCAAGTGCAGTAAACAGTTTGAGCTTGTAAAAACAGTAAAAACAGGTAATACTTCGATAAAATAAGCAGAAACAGTGGTCGAAAGTCACAAAAGGTCAAAAAAGCCAAGAAGAATACTTAAAATCTGGAAAGTTTGTCTTTTCTGGTCTCTGCTGCTCTAGGAACTCTGCTGGACACCACGAGGAGTTGTGCTGAGTTCTCTACCAATGTACATGTGATGGCCTCTGCACCAATTATTAGCCAGCATTTTCTAATTGCATGCAGCCAGTTGTGTACTGATTGCAGTTCTCACTGTGATTTCAGGATAGTGCTATAAAAAGGTATGTGAGATAGGCGTAGCCCTTTCAGATTTTAAGGGCAGGGACCATGCTGGTATGCTGTGGACACTGTTCTGTGAGTGTAAAGGTTAGTATCTCTCTCATATTTCCTGCTGTGTTGTAGATTAACATTTCTCCATTCATTTCTCCAGTTTCCTGTACTAAGTGTGTATGTACACTGACACCTAAGACTACTACTACTGTTAATGTGGGTGTGTGTGTGCTTTCCTGTGGGACATGTGGTGTAACTGGTGTATAGCAGTGGCTCTTGCACTTTGTTGCTATGGCTTCAATATTTGCCCTTTACATTCACTACTTGTATGCCTGCTAGGTGTCTTGACTGTAGTGTGTTGCTGTGGCTTTCCTATTTTCCATGTACATTAACACCTTGGAATGCTTGCTATATCTGCTAGGGTGTTACTGCATGCAGTGTGGTCTGGCCATGGTGTGGGCCTTGACATCTATTAGGGTATTTGAGTATGCTGCTGAGCAGGCCCCAGAGACTCTCAGGTGCATCTTTTATCTGCCTCATGGAATGGTACATATCAGTGGGGTACACCCATTACATTGTCTGGTATTCTGCAGTTGTGACTGTGGGATAGCATGAGCATATGTATTACTACACTATTTCTGCCTTGCAAGTGGTGCATACTTTCAGTACTTCATAGTTACCATTGCATGTGTTGTACCACCTTTCTGCCTACTGTTTGTACATTTCACATGGAGTCTGTGGGGCATCCCTGTAACTCAGTCACTATTGCTATGTCTAGGCTCTTAACTATTCAAATATGGCAGTGTCAGACCTCTCAAGTGTACAGATATTTGCAGGTTGTCCACATTTCTGCCTCATATTTTGGTCAATATCTCATGAACAGCTCCTTCTGGCAAATCACTCTGGGCTCAAGTCAGACTATAGTGACAAACATTTAAGTTTCAGACTTCATACCCTTCCAAACATCCAACAAAATGCAGAACCTGTTACTCTCTGAACTGTCTAAGTTTGTTGTAACATTATTTGGAATGTGTCCCTGTTTTGGCCCTTTGCTCCACATATTTTATTACTTGGTCTGGATGTGTTCCTGTAAGAGGTTGTGGGGTATGGGCAGTGATTATCCTGCTGTGAGTATGTGTGTGGCTTGCAAGGTGCTACAGTGACATTATTACCTACTAGCTACCAACTAGCATGGCTGTTTCTGTTCGCACACTACTATTATAGAAATCCACTAGATTTGACAGTAAATATACATGACATGCTTTGTGTACTACACATCCTATATTCCCTTTACATTCATTCCTACTATTACATGATATATTTATTGTAGCACAATGTTCTTATATAACAGTCATGGCTTAGTGGTAAGTCATGCAGACTACTGTTTCCAAGGTCCTGGGTTCGGGACTGACAGTGGTATTTTATTTTGCTTTTGAACAGACTACAGGACCTGTCATTCAGAGTGACTAAGGCACTTTTAAGCAGTTCTAACCAGGTTAGCGCTGGTTTACGCGGAGCTCCCGCATGCGCACTGGCGTTCAGCTCCGCGCACACCCGCTTACAACTGCTTAAAAGTGCTTACTCTTGCGCACACCCGTGCTATTTTCTTTGAAAGAAATGAAAATGGGGAGACAGGAAAGTGATGAAAAAGGGGTCACAAAGAGGGTAAGACAGTAGGGAAACAAGCTTGGGTTTTGCAGGAGGGATGTAGGTAAGGCCCATAGCTGCCCATTTCTTCATCTGCAACAGCTGTGCATATGTTTGTAATTTGGTGTGACATTTGAAACCTTCCACCCCTGAGAGAGGTGTAAGGACAACAATAATACTTGTTGTACAGCCAATTGTAATTGACAGTTTCCATGTCCAGCAGACATGTGTGCGAAATGGGCAGCTATGTATGGGATGTAATTTTTTTGTGGGTACAGAGTGCCCTTTTTTTTTTTTTTTTTTTTCAGGTGAGAGTGGTATGTCAGGTAAAGAAAGTCGATATAGCTGGGGAGGTAGGTTAGGTAGGTCAACAGACAAGACAAACAAGATGCATACAGGGGTGGTGTATGACACATGTGGGGGGGGTTACACAATTGACGGGGACGGATGTTTGGATATCTAGAGACCATGAGCCCACAGATGGCAACAGTGAAACTGATATCCCCACCCATGGGCAGTTGCCACTGTGCCTTCACTGCCCAGGATGGGGCTGTGCTGGGGGTTGTGTAGGCCGGGCAGCAGGCATGCCCATTAGTTGTGCCACCTGTGCCTTAAGCTGGTGTAGGGGCCCAAGAACAGCTTCCTGGATCTCCCTACGCACCACAGTCCGGACGTTACGGAGGATGAGTGGTTGTTCTCCGGCCACACTTGCAGAGGGGGGACGAGCCCCATCCCCTGCAGTGCTTCCACCCATAGGTGTCACAGGGCCACCGGAGGAGGGTCCGGACTGGGCACTACTGCCAGGTGCACTTGCCAGCTGAGGTGGGAGAAGTGGGTCTGCTGGAACCCGCCTTTCCTGTCGTCCTATGTTTTGCATTATGTCATGACAGTTTGGGTTAGTAACATACAATACCATTCACAATTAGTTGTAACAGCATGCATTAGTATTCCCATTAACCAAACACCCAGATATTCAAACCATTGAACAGCAAGCATAACACATGCAAAATTTGAACAGCAATACACAGTCCAACAACATGCAGGGTTGACTGATGGCAACAGGCCATCAGGTTTGGATGTATGAACAGGGCAGATGCATCAACGTACATGCAAATATGTATGACCCAACAGGACAAATGTCCAGGGGTGTTAATTGTGATTGCACATACCAATTTCACATGGAATGGATTATATGTGGTTATAGGGTAGGGTGAAGAAAATTGAATTAACACCTTCAAATACCAATACATATGCTGTACATTTCTAATAGCTGCAGATATATACACACTACAGTTCTCCCTACAGTTTCCTATGTGATAACTACTTCAAGTTGGTGTTAGGAATGTTACTGCTACATCAATATACATTTTCATTTTTATTCATACACGTTCATATCTGGCTACATCATCCTGCTACATTTGCTTTATATAGCTATAAACAACTGTCGATGTTTGGTATTTCAGACAACCATACTGTCTGCATATTGCAGACTGAGAGCAACATATCCAGATTTTGGGATACACATTCCAGCTGCAGGAACATTTTGAACACATTTTGCAGTTTGGTTCTGCTTGTCACATTCATTTCATTCTGTACTGACTGCAGTATACTTTATTCAGGAGTTATTACTACTTTATTGGTGGATTCATAACTCTTTCTCACACTCTCTCACTTGTTTTATTTTTACAATTCAGGATGGTACTTACTTCTAGGCTTTATTGACATGTTTTACCTGTAGTTATTACAATCCTTTACAACAGTCTCACTTCTGTCATGTTTCTGTATTTCAACAGGGATATATTTCACACATGTGTTTTACTCATCTTCTGCAGCTGTACTTTTCAGCCTGCTGCAGGTTGTGTACTATTATATTACAGGTGGGACATCTTTATTTCAGACTTTATTTCAGACATTTTCATTTTTCTGTTTGGATTACAGACTGCAACACACTTTTGTAATCAAGCAATACTTGCAAACCCTCTTACACTGTTACTTGCACATTTTATTACTTAGTGACTACACTGCACTCTTTTGCTAACTGTCATGCTTTTATATTTATTTACAGTTACAGGGAGAGGATTACTGACCTGCCTGGTGGCACAACCGCACCAGCCTATCGCCATAGGCTCTACGGTTCGCAGAACGGACACCTGCAGCTGTAATATAAATAAAGTAATATTGGAATACACATATCCATAATATCAGCTAGGTTAATTTCTTACATAAATAATTAGATGTAACTTACTCAGTAGTGGGGCGTTGGGCATTTGCCGGGCCTCCTGGATCCAACGGTTCAGTTGGTCCTGCTTCCATCTCTTCAGGTCCACATGGTGGTGACGGACCTGCTCATCAGTCCTTGTTATCCCTGTGGCACTGGTAAGATCATGAGCCAACCGGTCCCACACCTCAGCCCTATATGCTCCCCACAGGACCTGGCCCTGCATGAGTTGGGCCTCATGATTGTGGACAAGGAGCCAAACCATATATTTGGACTCCTCAATGCCCCACCTCTGTGCTCAAAAGCAACTACCCTCACCTACACTTGACATTCTGGCTGCAAGTTGGTTCTACAATCGGTTATGCTGTGTATTCCCGCCTATGGGGCTTATATATGCTGTTTTTCCCACACTTATCTGTGATTGGCCATTTTGAAATTGTATCAACTTCACAAAACCTGCTTTGTCATGCTCCTCTTTCTATTCATTCCTATATATTTGCTATCACTGCATTTCTAAGTACAGCTGTCATGGCTTAGTGGTTCAGTACCTTGACTATGGTGCATGGTATCCTGGGTTCGAACCTGGCCACTGCATTTTATATTTTATGACTGTCTACACAGGCTAGGAGGTGTGTCTGTGTAAAGGCAGTTTTGTTACAGCTTGCTCAACGTTGCCCGTCGGTTAGCTTGTTGGCGCGGCGCGCAGCTCTGCGCAAACGGGGTACGCTGGTTTACCCATCATTTGGCTGTCAGCACGCATATTACGCTCAGCTCAGCTACAGGCACACAGTTTCTGCATGTTAAACCACTGCTCACCTTCGGGCACTCATTTTACACCTGTTAAACCACTGCTCACCTACGGGCAGATGCACTCAACTTGTTAAACTGTATCTCAGCTATAGTCACATCTGGCATTTTTTATTATTTTGTTATCTCACATTTCTTCAAAATAAATGGCCCATTTCATTACATTTTACATAAAATATAATTTTATATGTGTACATATATGTCAGGGACTTGTTTCATGCTTATTTCACTAAAGATAAAAATTGATGTTGTGGGGGATCGAACCATGACTGCCTGCTCTTCAGCCGATGTCTCTACCGCTATTCTATTGCTTTTTGGCTTACTTTGCATATTTAGTTCTTATATGCTTTTCCACTGACTGCTAACTGTGGCTTACCTACGGGCACGCCCGCGCAAACGGGCGCACTCACGGGCAAACATCTTTACAATTTAAAAAAATATATAACATGTTCATTTATATATTTTATGTTCATAGTCTGTGGGGGCATGTGTTGTGTTTATTCACATTTCCATGGACTCTGTCATGGGGGTTTACTTTCGGGACTTTTACTCTTCTGGGGGCATGTCTGTTTGCAGGGCTCGGCCTATGGACATGCCCCCTACTGTCTTCCATGGACCGTGTAAGCCTTAGGTGTGATTCAGCATGCCCTCATGCATATGCATGGCATGCTGACGTCACACCATTTAACTGCAGCCTCCGTGTAAGCCATGTAACTCTTACACGGAGGCTTCGTGAATCCTGCCCAATATCTTTTGACATAGAAGGCCAAAATACTAATCATCTCATCCATCTTTTGGTAGCATCAGTTCCTGGGTGGCCACGATGCAAGATTTTAATATACTCTTCTTGCAAGGATTGTGGAGCAATCACTTTTGGACCTTTCATAATGATATCATCTTTCATCAAAATCTCATCTCTGTAAGGTAAATACTGCTGCACGTCTGGTGGTAAACAAGATTGCTTTGACAGCTATCCTCGACTGAAAAAGTGGTTCAGCTTCTGGAGAATTGAATCTGAAGCTGTGTGAGTTCTAAGCTCATCAAGATGTGTGGAAGAAAAATGTATCACTTCCATGACTTCAAAATTAGGTTTCTGATTTTCATGATATTCAGTGTTTTTTTTCTGGGCAATCTGAATAAAATATCAGCAAGATAAAGATTTCCTTTTGTATAAACCAAATGAAAATTGTACGGCTGCAATTTCAACATCATGCATTACAAACTTGCAGGAGATGTGTGTATAGGTTTTTTAAAATATTGACCAAAGGTTGGTAGTCTGTCTCAATTTGAATAGGTCGGCTATAAATATAATCATAGAACTTTGAACATGCAAACACAATTGCGAAGAGCTCTTTCTCTATTTGAGCATACTGCATTTTGGTTTAATTTAAAGTTCTGGATGCACAAGCTACTAGTCTGACCTCTTGAATAATGACTGCACCAAGACCAGACTTCGAAGTATCACAAGAAAGAGTTACAGGTTTGAGAATATCATAATATCTTAAAGTGCGTTGGCTGGCAATTCTCTGTTTCAGGACATCGAGTACTCTTTGGTGTTGTTTTGACCAGGACCAAGTTACATCTTTGCATGTTAGCTCTCTTAACAGTGCTGAAAGGTCACTCAAGTATGGGATGAAATTGCCCAAATAGTTGACCATGCTAAGAAAATGTAAGGAAGTCACATCCTCTGGAGCTGGCATCTCAAGAATTACACTTTGTTTGGAAGGATCTGGTTGTAAGCCTGAATCGGTAAGCAAATGACCCACATAAGTAACTTCTTGTAGCCTAAACTTACATTTCTGAGGACTGAATTTAAGATTCACTTAATGAGCATGTTCCAGAACTTTCCTGAGGTTTCTATTAAGTTCAAGTTCGCCATTGCCTCCTACAACAATATCATCTAGATTCACTTCACGAGCATGTTCCACAACTTTCCTGAGGTTTCTATTAAGTTCAAGTTCGCCACTGCCTCCTACAACATCATCATCTACTATAATAGCCAGAAAAAATTTGCTCCATCGCACGCTGAAAGACTTCACTGGCAGAATATGTCCCAAATGGTGTACTGAAAGTGGTTAGTAATGAAGATTTTCAATCAAGTAAAATTTGCCAAAATTAACTCTTTGCATCTAAGACTGAAAAAAACAGTGGCATTTGGCATAAGAGCAGCAACTTCTTTGATTGTGCACATTGGATGATGAGTTTTTTTTAGTGCTTTGTTCAAATCTCTTGGATCAATACATATTCTAATACCATCTCAGCTTTTCTTATGAGCTACCACCATGGAGGGTATCCATTCAGTTGGTTCTTCTACTAGATAAATTACACCTAGATGCACCTATCTAGCTCAGCTGTGACTCTGCTCTGCATGGCTAAAGGACCTTTCTGTGCTGGTCTGATAACTGGATTTACCTCGTGGTCTATCTTCATGGAATACACAACTGGGATTTTGCCTAACTTGTCTTTTGAAAAGATCAGCATAGTCGGAAAAAAAAAACAGTTTGTGCAAAATTCTCATTGTTACACATGCTTACATGGTGTACTTCTGTACTAAATGAAAGCAGTCCCATTTTCAAACTGTCTCTGAGGCCTAACAATGACTGCATGTGACTCTTGGCTACATAAAATTGCAAGTCTCAGCTGTTCCCAGGAGAATAACATGAAAGCACTGCTGAGCCTTCGGTTTGGATTTCTTCACCACCATAAGCAACAAGCTTTGCACACTTTGCCAGATTAAGCTTCTCATTAGCTTTTACTTTGGCAAACATTTCTGCTGACATAACATTGCACTTTGAATCAGTATCAGCTTTGAGCTCTACAGGTCTCCCATTAATCAGAGCTGTACAAAGTACTTCATTCTTTGCCCACAAATCTACTGCATTGACTGTTTCACCAAGCACTGACACACCATCAACATAAAAAGTAGGGTCGCAGCTTTCTAATTGATCAGCTTGCCTTTTTGAATACTCTCTTTTTTAAAAAAAGAATGTACCTCTTTTGATTTACAAAACCTTTTGAAATGATTCCTCTTTTTATTTGTGGCACTGCTGACCAAAAGCTAAGCACTTCTCTCATTTGGGCTCATGATTACCTCCACAATTACAATTGACCATGAGGCTTACCACAGGTTTTACTCAGTCACCCTTCTGTTTCACTAAGCATGCTCTGGATTTTGCTAGAAAGGCTCGAGGTGGGGCCACACCCTTAGGCCTGTATCTTTTAACCTCATGTGGCATACTATCAACATTAGCACTGGAAGGCACTGCAAGCATGCTTTTCTAAATTGTAAGCATATTTTGTGGTTTTCTGTAAGCTCATATATCTGACAAATCACTATGGCCTTATTCAAATTTAAATCACTGTCTCGAAGCAAAATCTTTCTCACTGCATCATCTTTAATACCACACACAAGCCTCTTTTATCAACTCATCTCTTAAATCACCAAATCTGCATGTTTTTGCCTTGTTTCTCAAGCCAGGTATATATGCTGCAAAAGTTTCACCAGGCTTTTGATCTCTTGTGTAAAATATGTGCCTTTCCATTGTAATATTTGTTTGGGGGTTACACATTTATCTAAATTTATGTTTTAAGCATTCAGGGTCTTCCTGCATTTCAGCTGGTACCACAATATGGCGGTCTTCTCCCTCCCCTGAATACACAGCTTGACCATACACAAATGAACGCTCCCTTTCATTGGCTTCTGAACCAGCTAAATTAAGCAGAATAAATGCCTTTGTATGTTTGAGTTTGTCAGAAAAAGCAGCCTGTATGAAAATATTATACTCCTGCTCAAACACTCTCCAGTTTTCAGCAACATTATTCTCAAATACAAGTGGACCAGGTCTGCAAAATCCTTCTGCCATGCCAACAAAATGCTTTTGTAATTATGCATAAACACACAACAGGTACTTGAAAAAAATATTCAACTGCACAACAGTCCCTTTGAAATGAATGTATTCTGTGAAATAGCTGTACTGTAATACTGTACACACTTGTGAACACTTTGCAAACCTCAGATATTTCAAATAGCTTGAGTTAATACAAAAAAGAAGCACACTGTAAAAAATATGTTTGTTTTCTATTTTTTATACATTTTAAGTTATTCAGAAATAATTTCAAGCACTTTTGTAAGCATTTTGAGTATTTTATCAATGTATCATTATTTTGAACATTTTGTTTAATTAGAAAGTCGTTTTAAACATTCTAAATGCTTCATTTTATATTCATTGAGTAAAAATCATTTAAATGAGTTTAGTATCTGGATTTGTCTTTCTGACCTGTTTGTGAGTCGTTTGAGCATAGGATGATTCACTTCTGTATATTCCTCCCATTGTGAGTGTGTGCCTCATGGTCTTGAAGTTTTACTTTGGATCCCATTCTGACACCATGTCGATCTTGTGTATTCAAATAAGAATATGAGGCTGGGTGTTCATTTAAGTAGTTTATTACATGCAAATACATCAGGATGGAGAACAGTACTATTAAACTAAACAGACTAACTGATTGACTACTATACACATGCATGCTTATACCTCAGCTGCTCACTACAAGATGGCACCCTTGCTTCCACATGCTCAGTACTTATATGCACATGCTCACTGACTGGAATAGCTCTTAAAGGTACAACAAGCGCTCTGAGCTACAGTAGGGATACATAAAAACATGCATGCATACAAATATTTCAAGCACGGGTATTAATGCCCTTCTAGCCTGCCTATGTACCAAAACACTGTTTCCCATAATAAGTGTTCAGGTTGTTCTTAAGAATATCTAAACTAGTACTTGCTTTAATGTAATTTGGTAGTCTGTTACAAACATCAGCTACTCTCTCAGAGAACCAATTAGTGCACTTCTCATTCCTATAGAATTTTCTGCGTAGGTTGTCTGATAATTCTTTACTACTTATTGATAACGTCAAAAATTCACAGAGGTAGCTGTCATTAAATGCCCTATATATCTGATTAAGATCTCCTCTTTGATATCTGTAAGAGACACTGTACAAGTTCAGATATTTTAGTCCTTCATAATAACTTAAAATTTTTACATCCGTTGATGTCCTTGGTATATTTCTGATGTACTCTTTCCAATTTACTCATGCTTGTTTTCTTATAAGGTTTCCATATTGCTATTCCATACTTAAGTTTGGGTCTAATGTAACTAACAAACATTGACTTCATCATTTCTGACTTCCTAGACTTTATAAATCTTTTTATACAACCTGTAGTTCTATAACTATCATTAACCAAATGGTTGATATGATTTGAAAAACTCAAAGTTGGATCTACTAATATACCCAGGTCCTTAAATGCATCTACAGTTTCAATCACTGTGTGCTATATTAACTATTCACCTTTCAATTTATTTCTCCCAAATCTCATACGTTTAGCTTTTGATGTATTTATCGGTGTATTATTCTCCTGTGTCCAAATGGTCAATTTATTCAAGTCCTTTTGCAGAAATGCCTTACCTTTAACACATGTAATCAGTTTACCCAAATTCAGGTCATCAGCATATAGAATGTCGAACACCTCAGATGAAAATATTAGGTCTGAAAGATAGAATCTAAACAAGTAAGGGCCTGGGGAGCACCCTGACTCTAACCAAGAATTTCACCTGTCCAACTGCTGTATGATACTTGCCATGTCCTATTTGTAAGCCATGCAGCTATTCATCTTATCAAGAGTACATTGACACCTACTTGTTCTAATTTATTGATTAGTGTTCTGTGTATGACCCTGTCAAATGCTGAAGTTAAATCTATATAAATTACATCACAGAGCAATTTTTTATTCACAGCTGTTATTATAACATCATGTTACAGATGGTAACAGATCTATTTTCAACATATGCATACTGATATATAGTTTCAAGTCCCAACTTATCCAATTATGAAAATAACTTATCCAATATTACCTTCTCCATTTTTCCACAACATGAAAGTAGACTTAAGGGTCTATATGACTTTGGATTTGTCCTACTCTCCTTTCCGCTTAAAGACAGTTTAATAAGTGCATGTCTCTAATCTTGAGGAATCTCCCCATATTTATATGACCTAGTAAATAATAGATATAATGATACTGTAAGTTCTTGATAAAGTGTTTTCAGATCATTGTTACTAATTCCTTCTCCTCCCCGAGCTTTGTTTAGATCCACTTTGTGCAGTTCTTTTTCAATATAACCTAATTTGATTCCGGTATCTGAAGTTAACTGGATGTCAGTAGGACAACTTGTCACCCACTTTGTGAATCAGTTTGGTTAGGCAACTTTTATTTAACAAATTGTTAATGAAGGACCAGAACTGTTTGGGGTTTCCTCGTATGGGTATCCTAGACAGAAGTGCAGTACATTTTTAACAGATTTGATTGAGTTTTGTTGTGGTTACTGAGTTCTGCAATGTTTTGGAGATTAGCCTCATTTTTATTATGAAGCAAATATTCTTGGCTTTATCTCTGGTTCTCATAGGTTGTTCAGTAGTTTTTGTGAGACAAGGGAAGGGGACACATTTGACTGCTGTATGCCTGGTTGAGGCTACCTGGTTTAATACAGTGAGAAAGATGTCATTAAAATATGTAACTGCTTCATCCACAGGAAGAGTTTTTAGTAAATGCTAGTTGCAACATTTCAGTGTTCCTCTGGATGTATATTTGTTAAAGTGAACTAAGTTGAGGACTATGTTATAGCTGTGATCTTTTTGGGGTGAGACGGCAATCTTTGAAGAAAAATTGGGAGGGTACCAGTGGAGATAATTTTAACTGGGCCAGATGTAAGGGCCTAGTCTAGAATAGATGATCTATTGAAGTATTTGTTGTAGCTGGTAGGAAAGGCTGTGAGTTGTGTGATGTTATATAGATTTATGACAGAGGTATGGTTAAGAGGTGAAATAGATTGCCAAACAATTTTTTACATCACTTAGAATTATGGTTTCTTAATTGATGGTGGAGGATAGCCAAAAAAAAAAAAAAGATCTTCTAGAGTTGATTTTTTTACTTGAGAGAATGCAAACAGTAATGAGACAGATATTTTTGTGACCATTGATGTTTAAGAGGGAAAGGAGTATTTCAAAATCGCTGAAGGAGGGTTGGCAGACTGAGTATGATAGGAATACCTGTGAGTTATTGTATAGAAATACTATGCCCCTGCTTTATGTGTAATCTGTCTAGTCACAACATGTTAAAGCCTGGGGAAGTATTTCCTGATTCTATTGTTGGGCTTTTGCCAGGGACAAAAAACTAAAATATTGGGGTACAGAGTGTAACCCAAACATGTAGCTCATGCATTTCATTGAATACACTTTGGCAGTTTATGTGATGAAGAGGAAGTCTTAGAGTAAGATGGCTGTTTGAATAAGAGCTATTAAAGTAGTTATGGGGTGATTGTTGGGGGAGAGTGGAGGGATGAGTAAGCCCTGAGTTAGGCTGGATATCACTGGTGGGGGGGTAAATGGTTTGGCAGAGGCTGGGTAATAAATGGGATATTTGGATTTATATCTACGTGCAAAACCAAAGTTTAATAGTTAGAGGTTATGTTGTTTTGCAGGAAATCTTGTGTAGAACGATATAAGCTCAAGCTGCCTGACAGTTTGGGCACATGGAAGGTACCCTGAAGCTTTGGAAGCTGGCTGACTGTTATATCTTTGGCAGGATATAACCCATATAGCTAAGGCTACTGCAGCAGTGATCATTTGAACATCTACTGTTCTGGCTCATTTTACTTACTCAAATGCACTTTGTCTATTAGTTAACAGTAAATCATATTCATGATGTGGGAAAAAGAAGAACCAACATAGAGAAACAGAACACAACTGCCTATACAGAAAAAGTGGGATTTACTACTGCAGTAGCTGGAAAGATCAATTTAGGAAGTGGAGGCTGTCAAGTAGAGAAATGTATAGCGCAACTACAGAGGAGAAGCGGAGGAAATGTGGAGCTGGAGAGGGATAGTTAGAGACTCTTTTTGATTCTAATGCTGTAAATGAGAAAACTTGTTTCAACTTGTAATAATAATGTCTAAAGAAATCATATCACTGGTATATGTTCTAGACTAGGTATGTTTTAAGAAACTCCTAAAACATGCTGCTTGAATTAGAAACTCCGTATTATATGTAGAATAATATTGGTATTTGTTTTGAAGCATAAATTCTGATTTGTAGTGTTATGTTGAATGATTTTTAATAGCACACTCAAGCAAATCTGCAGTCTGTGGCTACCACTCCACCCATACAGTATAAGAAGGAATCACTAGTGCAAAACTAAACAAGGATATACATTTTGAGCCTCAAGAGCAGGAGCACATACAAGCAACTCTGCAGTCTGCGGCTACCACCCCACCCATACAGTATCAGAAGGAATCAGTACTGCAAATCTAAACGAGGATATACATTTCGAGCCTCAAGAGCAGGAGCACACTCAAGCAAATCTGCAGTCTGCAGCTACCACTCCACCCATGCAGTATAAGAAGGAATCAGTGCGGCAAAACTAAACAAGGACATACATTTTGAGCCTCAAGAGCAGGAGCACACACAAGCAACTCTGCAGTCTGCGGCTACCACTCCACCCATACAGTATCAGAAGGAATCAATACTGCAAAACTAAACAAGGATATACATTTTGAGCCCCAATAGCAGGAGCACACTCAAGCAAATCTGCAGTCTGCGGCTACCACTCCACCAATACAGTATAAGAAGGAATCAGTACTGCAAAACTAAACAAGGATATACATTTTGAGCCTCAAGAGCAGGGTCAGTCCACCCAGGCATTCTACTTGTATGTTTTATGAGAGTGAAGCTATTACATTAGCAGTATTTCTTAGTAGTTCTCAGCGTGCTAATAAAACTGACTGTTGTAGTCTTGTGTCCCCCCCTCCCCAGCTAGTACAGTAATCCTAACTGTCCAATAGAAAATATACATTTAATTCAGATCCCTGTGACTAAATTAACCATCAAGCAGCCCTCTCAGTGCTTTCTGCCTTAGTTTGTATCACTTGGAGGCCCACCTGTTTATTTGCATCTCTACACATTCCCCTTCATTGCTAATGTATCTCCCTACTCTAATCTGTGCACAAACTGGTTACTAATCAGCAAGTCAATGCGAAGACACACTCTCAACCTTAATAAACCTTGCTGTCTCTTCTCTCCTTCACTTTACAGGTAGTTTGAATTATTACTTACCCCCTCTGTGGCCTTCACTGATTTCCACTGATTGCTTCTCTGTTTATTTTTCATTCCACCTGGTTTACACCCAAGGGAACCCGCAGGATTTTTTCCGGGGGTGTGCAAACCAAAGCCCCGCCCATGCCACCCCACCCCCTCTGCTGCCCCGCCCACTCAGCCCCACTCCCCACCCATGCAGCCATTCCAGTCCATTACTTGGCTATTTCTCCCCATTTGTCATAGACACTGTTCAAATCTCTCAGTGTGCATACTGTTTTATGCTTTACTTCTACAATGATTACAGACATTTGGATTTCATTTACAACTTTTATAGCACAAACACTGACAGACATTTACTAAACCTAAACAAAGCAATAGTCTTACAATGAAAACAGACTTAGCATTAAAACTTCTCTACCTTTGAAACCATTCACTGAAACAACATTGAAACCCGCATTCAAAGAAAATGCATCTGGCCAGTGGCAGGGTAAGTTTACCTTTGGGCTGTTTTCAAATCATAGGCTCCTTGCACACATTTTTAGAACCATGGAAAAGTTATTTGATTCACCTTCCTGACTGTATTAATTATACTATATAATAATTGAATTATATCCCTTGTATAATACAGCACCAGTTGTTAGAGCATGTTTTAAATTTATAGTTCTGAACATTTTTCCTTTAAACAATGAAACAAATCATATGAACCAATCATGACAACCTGCCCAATTCAGAACATTTCAACCATAAAGGGCCACTCTACTCAAACTTCTGTCATACAATCCACCAATATCAATTGATATGCAGAATCTTTGCAGAAGTAAAAGTCATCTGAATAATTCCACATTAAAGAGATCTGAAACCAGTGAAGAGGTTGTTGCTAGAAAACAACTTTATATTTCAGTGTTTAATCTACAAATTCAATGCCTGCTGCCCTTGAAGAATAAATTGCCTACGTTATATTAAAAAAATGGTAAGCTGGTATATTGCAATAGGGAATGGGTAGCAAACTGAGAAACAAGTTCATAGTTATTAGGCATCTCATCCAAAGGAGGACATACTCAGGACTGTAGCACTCCACCTCCTTAAAATACAAATCTGCATGTTGTGGGAGTAGAAAGTACAGCTGTGTACTCTTACCATAAATGTACATGTTCGAGTGTGTTCACTGTTGCAGTCATGACTGTAGGGTTCTTCCTGCCAGCAGCAGCCCCCGATCGGCCAGAGTCCCAAAGTCTGGATAGGGCGTCAGCTGAGGTCGCTTTTATCCTGACGTCAATGCGCCAGAAGGTATAAAGACCTCAGCTGATGCCATTTCCCCAGTTTTTCTTGCCCCAGATGTCAGGTGCCCAAAAGGAAAAGGCTAAAAAAGAAACCACGCCCAAAACCTCATCAGCCAAAATACCTCATAACAGATAATACTCAAAGAAAAAACAAAAGAGGGGGCAGGAGGGAGGGTAACCCAGACTGCAACAGTGAACACACTCGAACATCTACATTTATGTTAAGAGTACACAACTGTACTATGTCCTTCGTGGTTCACTGTTGCAGTCATGACTGTAGGGTTGAGTCCCAAAGCTAAGAAAGGGTGGCTGGAGGAGAAACAGAGGCAGCGGTCACAAAACCTTGCAAAATCGCAGAAACAAAACCGGCCCTCGATTTAGAATAGACAGGGAGGTTGTAATGCTTAGAAAAAGTATGTACAGAACTCCAAGTAGCAGCCTCCAAAATATCCTTGGTAGGAACCCCACAAAGAAAAGCTGCTGAAGTAGCAGTAGCCCGGGTAGAATGAGTCCTAACATTAACAGGAACTGGATTGCCATGATAAGAGTAATAGAACTTGATGCAATGGGCAATCCACTTGGAAATAGTTTGCTTAGTGATTGCTTTCCCTTGAACAGTAGGAGCATAAGCGACAAACAATTGATCAGATTTCCGGAAAATGTTGGTCCTGTCCAGGTATAAACTAAGCTGCCTGTGCACGTCTAAAGAGTGCAAAAGACTTTCTTCCTCACTTTGAGGATTAGGAAAAAAGGTAGGCAAATGAATAGACTGATTCAAGGCCACTGCCGAAACCACCTTGGGCATAAAGGTGGGATTAGTCTGTAGAGATACCCTGTCCTGATGAAAAATAAGGAAGGGTTCCACAGCCATGAGTGCTTGCAATTCCGAAATTCTTCTAGCAGAGGTAAGAGCTAAAAGAAAAGCAGTTTTCCAAGACAACAATTTCAAATCCGTGGAAGCTGCAGGTTCAAAAGGAGACAAGGTTAATTTCTCCAAAACATAGTTAAGATCCCAAGTGGGAACAGGAGCCCTCATAGTGGGCCAAATATTCTTAGCCCCTCTAAGAAATTGTTTAAGTAATGGTTGAGAAAAAAACAGAGGATCCGTATCATAATGTGCAGAAACAGCAGAAGCATGAAACTTAACAGATGAAAAAGATAGGCCCATATGTAACAACTCTGTCAGATACTGTAAAATCAGAGGAATGTTCGGAACAGCAGAATCACCACCCTGGACTTGACTCCATGAGCAAAATCTTTTCCATTTACTTGCATAAGATTTTCTAGTGCTGGGTCGTCTAGCTTCAAGGATTACATCCATTACCTGTTTGGAAAGGGCAGAGGTGTTTACAGACCCTGGATCTGTCAGGCAGCTAGATTCAGAGTTTTGACATGACTGTGCAGTATCCGGTTGTCCTGTTGAGACAGTAGATGAGGGATTTGAGGCATAATCCAGGGGGACTCCTGAACCAAGTTCATCAGAGTGGAATACCAGAATTGCCGAGGCCAACTGGGAGCCAGTAAAATCATTTGTGGTCTATTCTGTTTTATCTTCAGAAGTACCTGAGGTAGAAGAGGAAAAGGAGGAAAAGCATATACTGAGAGGTGTTTCCAACTGGATGAGAGGGCAGCCACTTTCCATGCTAGTTTGTGGTAGGTCCTTGTGCAGAATGTTGGCAGATGATTCTGAGGGGATGCAAAGAGATCTATGTCCGGACATCCCCAAGCCTTTATAATCATCCTGAATATCCGAACATCCAACATCCATTCGTGTGGATCTGAAATGTGCCTGCTCAATGTGTCTGCCAGAGTGTTCTTTCCCTGGCAGGAATTGCACTTGTAAGTCGACACTGTAGCTCAGAGCAGTGTACCAGAGAGTCATGGCTAATCTGCACAGGGGGTAAGAGTGAGAGTGAGAGCCCCCCTGCTTGTTTATGTACCACATCACTGTAGTATTGTCTGTCTGTATCAACAATTGTCCTGGTTGAAGAAGGTCCCTGAAGGCAATCAGGGCATTCTGTACAGCTAGCATCTCCTTCAAATTTATGTGCAGGTGTGTTTGCTCCTTTGTCCAAACACCCCAAAGACATCTCCCGTGCATGTGGGCTCCCCCAGGCATAATCTGAAGCATCCGTTGTCAGAACTTGGTTGGTCGGTGGAGGACAAAAAGGCTTCCCCTTGTTCTGTAGACAGGCTTCGGCCCACCAAAGAAACTCTTGCTGGAGACAAGGCAAAATCGTGATCACTGTTTCCAAACTGTGGTAATGCTGAGACCATACACTCTTGAGGTACCACTGCAGTTTCCTCATATGCAGCCTTGCATATAGTATTAACAGAATGCAGGAAGCCATGTAACCCAAAGCCTGCATAATTTTTCTTGCAGTCAGCTGTTTCATTGAATCCAGGTGTTGGAAAGAAGAAGCCAGTTGCACTTTTTTGTCCGGTGTCAAGGAAGCCATCTGGTTTGAAGTACTCAGAAGGGCACCCAGGAAAGTAATCCGCTGTGTGGGTACCAGATTTGATTTCTTTAGATTCAGTGTGAAACTGAGGTACTGAAAAAGACGCCGAAGTAGAGTGTCTTTGTTGTCCGCCTGAATAAGACAGTCGTCCAGATAAGGGTATATTTGAATCCCCTTCTGTCTGCAAAATGCCATAACTGGTGCCAACACTTTGTAAAGACCCTGGGCGCAGTAGATAAGCCAAAGGGCAGCACAGAGAACTGGTAATGCTTAGAGCCCGCTTTGAAACACAGATACCTACTGCACTCTTGCCTTATAGGAATATGCAGGTAAGCTTCTTTTAAGTCCAAAGTCACCATCCAAGCATTCTTGCCCAACATAGGCAGCAGCTGCTGCAGAGTGAGCATCTTGAATTTTTGATATCTAGGAAGGTGTTTAGTACTGAAAGGTCCAGGATTGGCCTCCATGAATTTTCTTTCCTGGGAACCAGGAAAAGTCTGGAATAAAAACCTTGCCCTACTTCTAAATGTGGTACCAATTCTATGGCCCTCAATCCTTCCTACCAAAGGTGCTTCAAGGAGAGGAGCCCCTGGAACCAGAAAGGAAGAGTCAAAGACTGTTTTCAGTAGGGTTGAGACTTATCTTCACCTCCCTTGGGAGAGGGGGCACTCCACTGCCTATTCCTAAAATGGGATTGTGCCTCTCCCCTACCTCTGGAATGCCTGAATCTGCCTCTCTGAGACCTGTCCGAGGCTGGAAAGGACCAAGGTTTAGCTGGCCAGTGTCTGCTAAATCTAGGAGGTTGCATCTGTAGAAAATCCTTAACTGTCTGCATAGATTTGGCTTTGTCCTCCATTTTCTTCAATACCTCTTCAGCTTTGGACCCAAACAGAACATCGTGCTACAAAGGGGCATCCAAAAGTTTGGCTTTAACTTGATCCGGCAAGCTTTGTTCCTTTAACCAAGCATGTTTTCTAATAACAGCGCCAGTTGTTGCAGCCCTACAAGAAGCTTCCAAAGAATCAAAACCACAATGCAGGGTATGTTTACCCACCTGTTCAATAGCATGCAATAAATCCTGTAACTCCTGATTATCTGCACCAATAGACACAGCTGACATCTTTTGTTTAAATACAGACAAAAGGTATTGCTGATACATCAGCATATGAAATTGACAGTTCAAAGCCCTAATAGACAATGTAGCAGAAGTATAAACTTTTTTACCCCATCTCTCCAAAGCCCTGGACTCTCAGTCAAAGGAAATAGGATTTTTAGCAGAGGCCGCTTTAACACCCTTAGGACCCTGAGAAATTGTTTCTGGATCAGGCGAAAGATTCTTAAAAAGAAACGTGGGAGAATCTGGAACCCTATAATACCTATCCGGTTTGGCCGGGGCAGTGGGAAAAGAATCAGGAGAGAGAGAAGCTTCCGAAAAAACATCACCAACAATGTCCAATGCAGGGGGAATAGCCAGAGGCCTATGCTGTGGGAGAAGAAGAAAATTCCTAAGCCTTTTCTTGGATTCAGAGAAATCCTGCCCTTCCCAGTGAAAATGGACCCTCATATCATGTAAATTTTCACCAAAAGAATAATCCTCAGGAGGAGAGGCTGAAGGAAAGGAATCTTCAGCATCAGAATCCTCATAAGGAGGAAAAGAATAATCCTGCTCAAGGGAAGAAGCAGAAGAAACAGAAATTTGGTCTGAAGAATCATAATCGTACTGTAATCTAGGCTTCTTGTCAGGAGGGGGATGTGAACCCCTGATCATAGTCAAAAGATCTTCAGCCATCCTAAGCATCTACCTCTGAGGCCTAGGACCCTGATCAAAAGGTGCCTGTGCTTGCCATTTCACTTTAGCTAGAGCCTTAGACTTTGTCTTTGAATGTAAAACTGAATCCACATTTACAGGAAGCTGCGAAGGCCAGAGGACTCCCTCAGAAGCCGGCACCTGCCTACCGGCTCTGGACCCAACTTAGGGAGCAGTATCCGAAGGTCCAATCCCTGGCAATTCTGAAGACCCCATCAGCTCCACACCAGAGTTGGTACAGGCAATTGGTTCAAAAGAGGCAGACGACAGGGGCTGCAAAGGCACCTCACTGACGACTGTCGAACCAGCATCTGGCAATAACTGAGTAACATCCTTTGCTGTGGACCTCGGAGGCCTGTCTGCATCCTTGCGCCTCTTACACACCCCAGAAGCCGGAAAAGAATCCGAAGACATGTTAATAGTAAAAGGCAAAGTTATATCTACGCCTAATAGTACGCCGATTAAATCTAGCACAAAACGCACAATTAGCAAAGTCGTGGTCAGGACCCAGGCAGGGAATACAGTAAGAGTGAAAATCCCTATGAGGTATTTGCTTCCCACAAGAAATACAATTATTAACTTTTTCTGGCATCTGACTGGAGCAAGAAAAAGACCTCCCCAATATCTTTATAAAACGAAAATCCTGGGATTAAATCCAAAAACAAACAGGAACAGGCCGACCGGCATCAGTGAACTGCAAAGGGCACCGCACGGCAAGAAAGACTGGGGAAATGACGTCAGCTGAGGTCTTTATACCTTCTGGCGCATTGACGTCAGGATAAAAGTGACCTCAGCTGACTCCCGATCCAGACTTTGGGACTCTGGCTGATAGGGGGCTGCTGCTGGCAGGAAGAACCCTACAGTCATGACTGCAACAGTGAACCACGAAGGACATTCTATAGCCTTCTGCATCAAGATGCAAGTATGCTACCCGCTGTGCTGCCTTAAAAATTCTATACCACAATAGTGATAACATTTGCTAAACAAAACAGTTGCACATTTTAAGTAGGCTTAGCATGAGCAGCAGTAAAATTATCTTCCCTTGAAGCTCACAATTCCTTGAAAATGCACTTGAAAATAAAATCCACCTGCTAACTCTAACTAGGGCATTTCACTCTCTCTCTCACACACACCTCAACCTCTTAGTGCAAGAAAGCTGGACAAAGCCTAAAATAAATAGGAACAGATTATAAATATTGCTGTCATGAACTAGGAACATTGCTAGAATCTGCACCTGCTTCTGACAAAGTACCTTCTTGATGACACACAGGACAAATATATATTTGTGCAGTTATTCAAACCCAGATGACAGGTGCAGACCTCATCAATGACTTTTAATCAGGAGCCCACCTTTCCCTTTGTAGAAATGAAATATTTATTTTTAGCATGTGCACAATTAAGGAATCAATGTGAGAAAAATCCACATAAAAATAGCAAGATGGAAGACAGAAATCAGTCGACATACATATGGGTGCATGGCAACAGATCGAAACATCTAAATATCTAAAAAAATATCTAATGAACGAAATACCAACAGTTAAAAGCAATCTAATCACAAAACAGAGAAATGTAGGCATTTTGGCACAGTCCTATGATGAATACAGATGCATGTGCTAACTACAGTGACTGACTAGGTTCAATATACACAGTCACTTACTGATCTACAGATAGAATAACAGAATTTACATTAACATGAATTTTCTGATGGATGTGAAGTCTGAAACTCAAATCTTTGTCATTTTCTGACTTTGGTCTTCAATGATTTGTCAGCAAACCACAATTTTGAGAAACAGACAAACATATGAGGGAAAAATATGGACATTCTCTGAAAATCTGGACAGGCACACACTTCCTGTAACATACATTGCGTTAGCTCCTGACTAGTAATGACATCCGGCACAGAGTGCATGGTGAACTTGGGAGTTAAGCAAGTTAAAGCAAAAGAAATCAGGAGATTACCTAGTCAAATGCCCACAGTGGGGCTTTTATGGAAATGTGAGACTTTGCACTAGATATGGGTAATTACTATACTGGACTTTACTCAAAGTTGCATCTTTTTCTTCAGAAAATGTGTATTAATTCACATTCTCTTATTTTCTCAACATTTTCAAGTTATTAGTGCTAATGGTTTAAATGTGTCAATGACTGCCCCTAATTCGTTGAGCACTACGCCATCAACAAATAAAATAAATAAGTAAATATCTGTAACAGAAAATACATGAATGGTCCAAGAGAAGTTTTACCTGCAATTAAAGCATTTTAAATTAGAACATATTTTGGTGAGAGCCCATGAGATGGTGGTCCATATTACACTTCAATCAAAATGTTCGATTCTGTTCCCTAAATGGTAAGTGCACCACACCTGCAGGCAGGAGGTGGGATGCTGAATGATGAAGTCAGCAATAAAAGACAGTTTCTCTGCTGCCTTTCACCACCATAAATGTATGAACACCAAACAGAACACACCTGTCTAAGACTACAGAATAGTGTTTTCTCCATAATGAAATAATGCCTCGTGGATTGGTCACATATGCTCAGTGACCTCCCCACCCAGCCTCTGGCTAAGTTCTCCCAAGATGACAACCACCACACTACAATTTTAGAGTAAAAGTACCCCATCCATAAAACATGAAGGGAATACAGTTCCAAACCTGTACTGGTTTTCCAGTAGTTGGTCAAGAAACACACAATGCCCAAAAAAAAATAACGAGTCATCACAACCTATGAGATCATCTCTATGACATTTTTAACACTATTTTACCTGTCTGTCAGCATCAGCAAGTAAAAATCCCAAGATTGCTTGGCAAAATCCCCAAATCAGTCCCCAAAATCCCAAGATCTTGGCAAAAATCCCAATGAGTGAGAGCATTGGCTACCACAACCAGGAACTGATGCAATCGTTTTTTCCCACAAGACTTTTGTGATTTAAATTACGTAGCGTGCGGCACATTGAGTCAGGTCTTGCAAGTTGCAGCTGTAAAGTGGGAGGGTGCATCCCTCCTCCTCGCCCTATGGTTCCGGTGCCTAAAATGGGATGCAACGGGCATTCTTAAGCAGGAATGACCTTTCTTTTAAAAAAAAAAAAAAAAAAAAAAAAAACTTTTTTTTTTTTAAATTAAAGTAAAATTAATTTCTCGGCCAGCCGATTCCAGAGGGGTGCAAGTGCACCCCCTTGCACCTGCCTGCGGGCGCCCTTGTTTACACCCCCTGTGCTATCTCCCTCCCCCAATACTAAGTCTATATTAGAATCTTGATGAGCATGGAGCCATCTTTAAATTTCTAATCTCCCACCAGGACACAAGTGCTCTTCAGCAATTGCATTCTGCTTGCTGGTAAGCCATTAGACCTCAGGAATTTGTTTAAAGTGTTCAGATTTGTAAAGTAATACTTACTCTTGTCTTGGTGGGCTTTGCCCCACTTTGTTCGCCCTTGCTAATGCTCGGGCTCTCTCCATTCCTCTGTTCTGCCCCCATTTCCTCCCGCCCCCACTACCTCTACATTTATAGTAATCACAGCCACACCCTCAGCTCACCCTCACATCACCTCCACCAATCACAGCTCCTCAAGTCATATCACATTATACCACACCAACTTACTCCATGCAAAATACTCCCAATCACTCTCATTCCCACTAGGCATTTTTTACATCACCCACACTACTTACCCATCCACATATAGTGCAACCCTATAATTCCTATTCAGACCTCTCACTTAGAACCAACTTAAACTTTATAACCATGACTATCACACAACTAAGTCTAGTCTGTCTTCTCATAATTCTTTATAACACCACAAGTTATCACTGTAGCAATATCCCTAAACTTAGTAGCACAACACTACATTATTAAACCAAAAAAGAACGAATGCCCTCCAAACAAAACCAATACCAAAAAGAAACAGGAGTGCAAATGACTCAGAGAAAAACCATGAACTTGCTTCAAGCCAAATAACTGAATTTGAGTCTAAGGCTCTACTTTAAACACATGAATGTTACCTTGTTTTTTTATATAAAATATTATTATAAATACATTTTATTAAATAAAATCATCATTTTCTACCACATTTACCTTAAAAAAAAAACTTTTATACAAGGTAACATTCATGTGTTTAAAGTAGGTATATGTGATTAATATTCATGAGCCCAAATGAGAGATTACTTGTTTTTTTAAATCAAGTGATGGTATTTTATTGGTTTGTTTGGTTTTAGAAATAGTATAAATGGAATTAGAGATTTTAAATGGAGCATCTGATGAAGTCCATTGAATGAGGACGAAAACGCATGGTGTAATACAAAGCGTTAATGTTTATGTGTTATGGCGGTGGAATAGCAATAAAATTCAGTTATTTGGCTTGAAGCAAGTTCGTGGTTTTTCTCTGAGTCATTTACACTCCTACAACACTACATTATGCACTCTCATATACAGACACAGCACATTATAATAATATCTGCCCACAATTGTTCAAGAACTACATAACGAACCAATTCAGAACTAAACACATATGCTTTCATTCCTACTCCAAAAAACACAATACTTTCTCACACTCCTCACCAAACTCCAACATCTGTATTACCATTTTAACACCAGGCTCACCATAAGTGGGAATATCCACCCCAACCCAGGCCCAAATCCATCCTGTCCAACACAAACTGCTCCAACATAAATGTCAGAACATAACACCCCCACTATCTTCATCCCTGGGCAAATCAACAACAGCAGCAAAACCAATCATCTTTTAATGCTAAATATTAACATTAGAAGTGTCAGAAATAAAATACCTGAACTCCAGGCCACAATAGCACACTACTCCCCAAACATAGTTGCTTTAATAGAAACCTGGCTAAATAAAAACATAGCTAACTCAGAAGTTCTCCCTACCGGCTACAAGATCATTAGACAAGACAGACCACTTCGTAAAGGGGGTGGAACTGCCTTACTGTATAAGTCCAACTTAACTGTACGTCAATTACCAAACTCCTACCCCTCCCCCAATAATTGGGACATACTTATCTCACAACTTCAACTTCACCCTAAAAAGGTCATCACCACAATTGTGATCTATATTCCACCTAGTAATACACCTGCTAGCCTTGAAGACTTCTTATCCTGGTGTTCTTCTACATACTCACAAGAAACCCTTATTCTGGGGGACTTCAACCTAGATTGGTTCACCTGTATATCAGAACCACCAAGTAATCTAATAAATCTCCATGGCTACCAGCAGCTAGTCCAAATTCCAACTAGATGTGATAAAAAATCTAAAAGGGAATCCATCCTTGACTGGGTCCTAACTAACCACCCCACATTGTACCCCCACGCAGGCAGTCTCCCAGACACCTTAAGTGACCACAACATAATACACTTTATAAGTAGTAGAACAAGCATATGCAAAACCACTAACTATACATCCACTAGAAACACAAAAACTTTCTCTCCTGAGGTCCTCAACACTTTACTCTGTAACTGTGACTGGACCCCCCTAAAAACCCTTCCTCTTGACCAGGCTGTAGCATATTTCAACAAAACATTTCTACAACACCTAGACACTGTCGCTCCATTGTGCAAAATCAAGGTTAGAACCTCTACAAACCCCTAGCTCAGTAAAGAAACCAAAAAAATCCTCAAGTCCAGAGACACTGCCTGGCTTTACTATAAAAAAAACAAATAAACACAAAGCCTAACTAAGTACCAAGAACTGTGCAACCGTGCAAAACAACGCATTCGGCTGGACAAAAAATCCTACTACACAACATTACAAACTAAATACCAACACAGCCTCCAAAAATTTTGGAAAAATGTAAACCAGCTACTAAAGCCCACCCAAAAGGCGACCCCCAAACCAACGACCCCTCCCACTTTGTGAACTCAATTATATCCTTAGTATCACAGGACAGTTCCTTCCTCACTATCCCCCCCAACACAAATAACACTAATACAAGCTTTACCCTCAAAACAGTTTCCACCACTTCAGTCAAAAGCATGCTCTCCAAACTAAAAACCTCATCAACAGCAGCCGACCTACTCTCCAGCTATTTCTTGAAACTCACAGCAGATGCTATTGCTATCCCAATCTCCACTCTCATAAACAGATCAATTGTTGAAAACTATGTACCCAAACTCTGGAAAATATCCTATGTTACACCCATACATACAGGCGGGACCTCCACTGAACTTAACAACTACAGACCCATTGCTTTACTCTCCCCCAGGCCAGAATCCTAGAAAAATGCATCCATAGCCAGATGTTAAAATATCTCCTAGACAGCAACATCCTGTCACCTACTCAGCATAGTTTCAGACCTGCCCATAGTACCACTACAGCCCTCCTCTGCTTCACAGACACAGTAAACTGTCTCAAAAACGAAGGCCTGGAGGTGTCAACTCTTTTTTTGGATATGTCCAAAGCATTTGACACAGTCTCACACCAAATCCTGCTAAACAAACTAAACCAATATCACCTATCAAATTCCACTCTTACTTGGTTCCAGAGCTACTTAACTGACAGGTACCAAGCTGTGAAATGGGAAAATTCTCTCTCTCCTCAGCTGCCCATAACTATAGGAGCCCCACAGGGTTCTGTCTTAGGACCACTACTATTCACAATCTTCACAAATGACCTCCATACCTCCACACAGCATGCATATATCATTCAGTATGCAGATGACACTACCTTAATCTGTGCTGCACAAAACATTCCCACCCTCCTGCAAACAACTCAGCTAGCATCCTCTAATATTGAAAACTACCTTACCAAAGCCCAACTTATCCTCAATCCAAAGAAAACTCAGCTTATGATTATAACCAGTTCTAACAAAAACACTGGTAAGAGTCAATTCACTATCTGCTCCACAAATGCTACTCCAATCGCTCCAGTGGCACAGGCTAAGCTATTGGGAATAACCATAGACTCCCACCTAAAATTTGATAGTCATCTCAATTTAACTATTAAAAAAGTACATGCCAAACTGGGATCACTCTACCATATCAAACCATTTCTTACCAACAATACAAGATCAGCCATTGCTCACTCCCAGCTTCTATCCACCCTATTCCATGCATCTCCCATTCTGACTAATCTCAACAAAACTGAACTAAGCAAAATGGAAGCCTGCTATAACAGAACTGCATGCTTTGCTGCAAATTGCTCGTATAGAACTCAGCACTGTACTGCTTTGAGACAGCTCCACTGGCTTGAATTGCCCAGCCTCCTAACCTACAATCAGCTCTGCCTCTGTCATTCAATCTATTACCTCCCCAATAAGTGTCCTGCCCTCAAAAACCTAGTACATCACTCAGCCAAAAGGCCTCTTAGATCATCAGGCAAACTACTACTAGAAGTCACCAACAGCTACAATAGCTTTGGAGATGCACTATATAGTAGTTCAGTGGCTAAAAAAAATGGAGCTCTGTCCTCACTGGCATTCAAAACACATCATCCAAAGCCTCCTTTAAAGACCTCATCAGGCAACATCTCAAGCAAAGTTGGCAGTGCCATGATTGCTCCCCAGGCTAGTGAAAGCGAATAAGGTACACATACTACACCTAGAGTACTTGATAACAGTTTTCAGTCTTACTCACAAACACTGGCTAATCTACAATGTATGTACTGTACCTGTGTACTATGTATGTATTCTACCTATGTTCCAAATTTCAGCTGTATACCACAAATCTATTAATTACGTTTATTTTTAAATTAATAATTTTTGTTTGTTCTCTCCACTGTAACTGTTGATGTGCTGCATACCACTGTAAAAAGCATGTCTTTTGTAATTTGTGTGTATACTGATCATGTCTAAATAACTAAATGTATCTGTAATTTTTCTATTTGGAGCTTTTCTCTCCGGGCCTCTGCTGAAAACGGGCCTTTTCAGCTCAGTCAGACACCCCCGGTTAACAAATGTAAAATAAAATAAATAATAAGTAAATGTCAACTTAATAAAAAAAAATACTCAGTTTCATAATGCTGAATACACAAAGTTATTTTGCTGTCTGTAACCTCATAGGCAATGCACAATTGTGTGTAGAGTTCATTGTTAATGGAGCCAACTATACTGAGCCAGAAGATATGGCAAACCTACTGGCAGACAAATTCAGCTCTCACTTTACCCATCTCTCCTCCTTAACCTCCCCTCAGGAAATACCATCAAATATAACCCCCCCCCCATTTTCCTAGGGAACAGGTTCTAAATGATCTCTCTAAAGTCAAGAACACTGCATCAATGAGGCCAGATAATATCCTAGGATGTGTTCTAAATGGCATGAAGCATGACCTATCAGGCCCTATGGAATTGCTATTTAACTGTAGCCTTCAAGCAGTGAACAGCAATAGTCATCCCTCAGCACAAAGGTGGACTATCTACAGACTCTGTATACTACAGACCCATAAATCTCACTAGTCTCATATGAAAAGCCATAGAAAGAATTATCATGAAAATGAGCAACAATGATATAAGAAAACCCCAGACATTGACCCAACCCAGTTTGGTTTGGTCAAAGACAGGCCATGCCTACAAGTTATCTGAGAACACCACCAAAGCAATGGAGAGGGCAAAATGGTTCACACTGCCTTCCTTGACCTGGCTAAGGCATTTGACACAATACCCTACATAGGCATTGTTGACAAACTCAAGAGGTTAGGTATAAACCTTTATGTCACCTGGTGTACAGCCAGATGGCTCACAGACAGAACATAGGAAGTTAGAACTGGGGAGTCTGCCTCTACAAAGAGACCAGTAACAAGTGAAGTCCCTCAGAGATTTGTCCTGGGACAGCTCTTTTTTTCCATTTACTTCTCTGAAGTGAAGGCTAATGTCAAGGTCCTGCGTCTGACTAAATTTGCAGATTACTTCAAAACAGGAGTGATCATTGAATATCACACCGACACA
Source organism: Protopterus annectens (assembly GCF_019279795.1). NCBI lineage: Eukaryota > Metazoa > Chordata > Ceratodontiformes > Protopteridae > Protopterus > Protopterus annectens. The sequence continues at coordinate 633,642,739 of NC_056737.1, read as the reverse complement.
AATATTCTCCAGAATGGGCTAACACAGACAAATAGCTTTTGTCAGAGCCATGGACTAAAACTAAATACCAAGAAATGCAAAATAGTATCCTTCAGGTAGTTATCCACACCTGGTAACTATCACATTGACAACATACCCATAAGAGTTGACCCAGTAGTCATGGACTGAGGACACATAAAGACAGTAACCTAGCCTTTGACCATTATGTGTCTATAGTAGTCAGGAAATCATTCTCTGTTGTGCAACTTATAAACAAAGGTATGGCATCTAGGTCCGAGAAAGTCATTGTTCCACTGTATTTGGCATTCATCAGACCTATCATTCACTACAATGCCCCCTTTGCTATGTACTTAACCAGGCAAAGCCAACAACTGGAATGTCCACAGAGGTTCCGCACTAAAAGAATGCAGGGCATAAGTAACATATCCTATGCAGACCACCTCAAGGCCATATCCCTGTGTTCTGTCTCCTACAGGCTGTTGAGGGGAGATCTATGCCTATCATACAAGGTATTGTAAGACCTCACCCTGCTGGACCACTTGCATTTCCACAGAACAAACAGCATCAGAATTACCTACTTTAAAGACTTAAAACTTGCCTGTGATATAACTAGGACTTGCTGCATAGACAGGTAAGCAACCACAGACTAGCCATTCTCTGGAACAGGTTCCCCATTTACATAAAGCAGAGTTCATCCTTAACCCAATTAAAATGGACAGTTGGATAGAGAACAGAAAATTCATCCCTAGTTTGGCAACATTGTCTCTAATGGACATAAGCAGCCTGTAAATGGTTCAACTCCCAGCCCTTGCTTGTAAATCATTCATCTCCCAAGTTAATGCTTAAAATTATCAAGAGGACTAGAACTTGTCAGAGATTTGGGATGTATGGCTATGCTTCAAAAGGCCCTCATGGTTGTTAACCTGGTGCACACCTATGAAGCTGACATTTTAAAATGTTAAAATCAAAATACCTACACCCCTACATATGTAGAGTTGGTTTATATGACTTACTCTGGTGTAATCTTGAGTGCAAAAGACTTCATTCAATCTAAGTGACTTACTCCAGTATAAACCTGCCTTACAGACCGGGCTTACACTGCCGTGAGTCATTTACACTGAGAGCGAGTCTTTTGTAATCTGGCTTCTGGATTTGTCCCCACCCCCTTGCAGGATCTATTTTTAGTGTTCATTTCTAAGTTTCACTAACAGGGGAGTGATACTGATTGTTAACTGGGTTTGTATGGCACAGTGTACGTATATAGTACATGTATGCTCTTAGGTATTTTAGTCAACATTGTAAAGTTTTAACATTTTGCATTCAGGATTATGACTTTCTGTATACTTCTATTCAATAACCTGTCACATACCCACAGAATACAACTAGTTCTCATTCATAACATATGTATGTGTTAGAGATATGGTTATCAAGAGCGAAGCTCAATAGGTTAACATTTATGAAGCTTGGCAGGCGAATCCTGACATCCATGTCGAGAATCCATAAAAGGTTGTTATGATCACAGAAAGCCAATCAAATTTGTTTTGTAACACATAGAGATTGTTTTGCCCTCATGTACTAGCAGTTAAAGAAATAAACTATAGGAGGTATGAAGTAAATAAACTATAGGTGGCATGAAGTGCTTTACAGCTTCGAAGGCAGTAATAATACACTTAGCTCTGCCACAGAGGAAGCAGCCAGTAGTGAAGTGCATTATCTTGTAAAAAGCAACACTTCACCCTGACACACAAAAGGGTAGCAACCTAAAGTACACCATAGCTTTTAAAGCTGGTCTCACTTTTCGCTCATAAGAGCTGCTGTTATACTCTAGCATGAGACTAGAGCATAACAATATTGAAAGGTGCTGAACAAAATTTGCCCTTTTCCTGAATTTAGTGCATATTCCGAGTTCTCTGTACACAACATACAGATTGCTTTTATTCTTGATACTGTGGTTGACAGTAGCTGAAAAGGGTTTCTTGGTTAATAAATAAAATGAAAAACTAAATTAGTACAATTTGTCCAGCAAAATATATCACTGGACTTCTGGTTGCTTTACTTGTTATAACATCCTAGGTCATGCAACCTTGGGAAAAGTGTGTACAATTTGAGGAAATGGTTCATTGATGAGGCTGAATTTTGTAAAAATTACAATTTTACCTACCTTAAGTTAAACATTTAATAAACTGTTAGAAACAAGAACTGTTGCAGAAGTCTGGAAATTGTCCTATGTAACTCTAGTTCATAAACGTGGCTCAAAGGATTAGATGGATAATTTTAGACCCATCAATTTAACAGCCTTATTGGGAAAAAGTTTTGAGAGATGACTATTAGATCTCACTGAGAAATCAGAAGAAAGCATAGAAATCCTCAATATTAATCAACATGGTTTCATAAATTAAAACAAACAAAAACTGCCCAAACAAGGACCACTGAAGCACTGGTAATTTCCAGAAAAAATGTTGGAAAATACTGAATATTGATTGTGCGTGTTCATTCCTGGACAATGTACTTATGACTGTGGTGGATACAGCATGAAATTGGTTGAAAGAGTTTTGTATAAATGAGTATTTAAGCAACAATATGCCAAATGAGGAGTTTGCTCTCTGTTGAACACATGACCAAGCCTTAGTCAGGTTTGATTGATCAGTCGAGGGTTACTATGTGACAATTGAGGGAAGGGGGATGGAGTGCAGGTTAAGCCAGATGAAACAAGACAACACAGATCTAATGTTATGGTAAGTACATAATTTTTTGATCCAATGTTGCATTTTTCATTTGACTCAACAGATGGAGCAGATACCCAGCTACCAATAACCCCAGGTGGTTTCGTGGAAGGGTGCTTTGAAGGATGGTGCAGTCAAACGATGCACAGGACCAAGACTGCAAATCCAGCTTATAATGAGAGATAAAAGTGTGAACAGTAGTCCAAGTAGTCGCAGCTCAACTCTCATCTAATGGAACTCTAGCAAAGTAAGCAATGCAGGTTACCACTGCCTGCTTGAGTAAGCCTTAGATTTGTGTGTTAAAAACAGTCTTATTTATTTATAGTCAAAGGTAACACAAACAGAGTCATCTGGATAAACTCCTTGGTCCCATTTGGTCATTGAGAATGAAAGAAAATAGCTGTTCTGTTTTCTAATGTTTTCTTTGTGATGTATGTAAAATCTCAGCTGCTGGTGAATGTCCATCAAATGCAAACTATATTCTCATTTGTTTGAGAAATATTGGAAGAGAACTGGTAGGTGAATTATCATGTTAAGATTTGTTTCCGAGGCACTTTTAGGAAGAAAACAGTTTGTTCCTCAGTGATACCCTTTCATTATGAAAAATTAAATAGGGTGGTTTGCAAGATAAGGCTTGTAACTCAGAGATTCTCCTAGCTGAAGTGAATGTCACTATTAGCCTGGGGGCTAATTGTGGAGTACAACATCTCTGGTTGACTACTCCTCTGTGGGAATTAGGGCAAAGTAATTGCTGCACTTAGTGTTCAGGTGGGAGGTGAAAAGACTACAGGCATGGCTGACCCCAGCAAATGAAAATCATAGTTGCCACTGACTGGTTGAGGGACCACTTGAGAGGCAGAAAAACAGATCTGCTCAGTTTGTCTGTCAAGACACTGGAACTCCCCTGGATGTGCATTGCCACCAGAAAGTATTGAGAAAACATTGCCAACTGCCATACCTTCATGACTTCCTGGCTTAAGATGTATAAGTTCTCCCTTGCTTGTTGATATACCAGTCTATTGCCATGTTGTCCATATGGATAGATATCATACCCTTGAAAAGGGAGTCCTGGAATGCTGCAGTGGAAGAACTGCCCTCATCTCCAGGATGACATGAAGACTGGCATATGTCATTGACCATGTGTCTTGAACCATTTTCCCTTTGTACTGACCCTCCCCACACCTAAAGAGAGGCATCCATGTTCACAGTGGCTGTTTGAGGTGGAAGAGTGGAAGGTCGACCCCAGGTGACTATTGGAGAGGTTAACCACCAGTGAATGTGGCTCCTGCATATTAATGTGAGCTATACTGGGAAATGAAGGGTTTGTTGCATCATCAACCAGTGGATAGACAGAGTCCACTGCAGGACTCTTCTGTAAAATCTTTCTAGCGGTGCCAGTGTGATTGAAGCAGTCACCAGTAAATGGAGAATTACTCTTGCCAGAGGGTTTGAAGAAGACAGGACCATGGAAGCTTGGTGATGTAGAGACACAACTTTTGACTCTGGAAGCTTGGCAATTTATGACATTGTATCCAGGTGAAACAATACAACCTCTGTTGCTTGTGATGGTGTCAGCTAGCCTTTACTTAGCTTTACTGTGATCCTCAAGTATAGGACTAACAGCAGCAAGTGCCAGCACTGGATAAGCAGATCCCTGGTGACTGCAGTGAGGAGACACTCTTCTAAGTAGGGGAAAGCACAAAATGCTTGCAGTTTTAGATATGCTGTGATTACTGCCATGCATTTGGTAAAATAGGTGGAGCTGAGAAGAATGGCAGTGCCTCAAAACATCATGTGTAAGGGGTACAGATATGTGGCCAAATCAGGTGTGGAAATAAGGTACATAAGGGAAGCTGGTGGAAAAATACAGAAGTCCAGAAAGTCATTAAAAGAAAAAAAGTGAACAAAAAAAGGAGACAGGAAAAACAGACCAGGCTGGGAAGGAATACCAGCTGGCTAACAAACATGCTAGGAGAGGAGTTGCAATAGAAAATAAGAAGGCATCAGAGACACTCTAACAACTTCTGGAAAACAACTCAGTGGATGGCACAAAGAAACTATCAGGTTGCAAGACAGACAGAAAGATAAAGAAGGTAGTCAAACACCCTTCTTCATAAGGGATGCCAGCAACAACCTGCTCACCAGTCCACAGGACATCAAAGGCAGATGGAATGAGTACTTCCAGCAGCTTCTGAATTAAAACAAAGAGAAGAAGAGGAGTCCATCCTAGAAAAAATAAGAGCAGCACTAAGACAAATGAAATCAGTGAAAGCAGCAGGCGCAGATGAGGTCACAGAGATGATGAAGATGTTGGGTGAGATAAGAGTAGAAATAGCTCCTGAGGGTACTCATAGGAGTATGGAGAGAAAGATGTATCCCAAATGACTGGAAAATAAGCACACTTGTGCCAGTATTCAAGAACAAAAGAGACATTCACAACTGTGGGCAGTACAGAAGTATCAAACTCCTATCACACTGCATGAAAGTTCTGGAGAAGGTGATTGATAATCAAATATGCAGAGTTGTGGAAAGTGAGATGGGAAAGAGCAGTTTGGATTCATATCAGGATGCAGCACAACCAGCTTGATATTTGCAGTGAGACAGATATTTGAGTAGAAGCTAGAGATATGGAAAGAGTCCAAATGGGCATTCCTAGACTTGGTGAAAATGTATGACAAGGTCTCATGAAAGCTGATTTGGCAGCCCTATGGTGTTTCAAAGCCCCAGAAGCACTGAGAGAATTAGTGCAAGCTATGTACAAGGACACAATGGCTCAAGTACGAACATTGTTTGGTCTTACAGAGGGGTTCCCAGTGGGAATGGGTGGGCATCAGGGATCAGCACTGAGCCCACTGTTGTTCATACTAGTGATGGATTCCATTGGCAAACAAAGTTGGAGGGGACAGGTCAACAAAGTTGCTGTATGCAGACGATGTGGCATTACAGGCAGACTCTGAGCAAGAACTTCAGCAAAGGGTAGGGGAATGGAAGGCAAAACTGAAGACACACGGGATGAAACTGAGTACAGATAACACAGTTGCAATGGCAGCAAATGAGGGAAATCAGAAGTTTAAAATTGAGATAGAAGGGAAAACAGTGGAACAGATTCACATGTCTGGTTGAGGAGAAGGAAAGTCTGAAAGAGGTGGTCAAAGCTAGCATTAGAGGGCGCTACAGCCAACTGGCACAGCATGTAAATGTAATGTGTGACAGAAAAATATCAAAGAAGCTGAAAAGTAAGGTGTACAAAGCAATGGTGCAACCAGTACTACTACTGTATGGTACAGAAACCTGGACAGTAAAGGCAGAGCAGTTCAGGAAGCTAGAAGTGATGGAGATGAAATGCCTGAGACAGCTGATAACATACCTCTCAACTGTACAGATTTTCGCAGAATGTTCAGATTTTTGGCCTGTTCCTCATAAAATTTGTGATATTCTGGCAAATCGCTGGGAAAATCTGAGGACTGAAGTCACTAAATAATGACATACATTTGAGTTTCAGATTTCAAGTCTTTCAGCAAATGTATGTTAAAACCAAACCTGTTACTCTAGCAACTTTCTAAGTTTATAATAACAATATTTAAACTATGCCCCTATTTTTGGGCCTTTGTCCACATTTCATGCACTATCAGGTTGAGAGGTATGGGTTGTAGGATGCAAACTGTGGGGTTAATGAAGAAGTGAGGGCATAAGAGCAGAAGTCAAAGTGTCTCCAATTACAGAAAAAGTCAAACAGAACAGATTACAGTAGTTTGGGCACAGGTGTAGGAAATAAGAAGATAAACTGGTGAAGAAGATCTGGAACAGACAAGAAGGCAAGAGGAAACAAGGGTGCCAGCAAAGAGGTGGATGACTGTGTGAGAGGAAACCTGCAACAGTCAGGCATGAGTGTCGTGTCAAAAAAAAGGTAGGAGAGTTGCATTGAAAAGGGACAGATGGCAACAAGTGGCATGACACCCTGACCCCATCTCTTAAATGAGAAGAAATGGAGTTGATGATGATGATGATGATTCGGTAAACACCCTGAGGGCTGTGAGGAGATGAAAGGGCAGTGCCCTGAACCAAAAATGACAAGCTTCCAGCTGAAAATGGAGAAATCTTCTGGACTGCTTCACTATCTTAGTATGATAGTAGGCATCCTGAAGATCTATTGAACACATCCAGTTGGTCTTCCTCAGAAGATGTTGATTCAGCTGAGCCATGACCATCTGATACTTTGTTTCAGAAACTGATTCAGGTGACTGAGGTCCAAGATGGGCCTGAGGTCCCTGTATTTATTTCAAAAATAAAAAGAATCTTGAGTAGACTTCATATCTGTGGTGGTGGTGGTGTGTTTGGACCTTTTGGGTGACTTGCTTTTCTAGCAGCTTTGCCACTTCTGCTGCTGCTAATTCCCTCTGACTGGGTGGAACACTGGGGATTCTCTTCTTGTTTGTTGGAGGCAAAGGGAGTAATACATCTTGAGTGATGGTTACCCAGGCATGAGGGTGCAGAGAAAAGTGCCTCCTGACTGCCTCCACAGAGCATCAGTCATGCAACCATTCAGGACAGCTGAAAAGGCTTCTCAGTAAAAGGACATTGAAACCCTTAATTCTGCCATTTGTCTCTGCCCCTGAGATGACATCTATTGACATTATTCCCCCTATGCCCAAGGGGGAGGCCTGTCAGCCAAAGCATCTTGGACAAGACCTTGGGATTTTCAAAACCACAGCTCCTTTCCACCCTTACAGTTCTGGGAAAAGGTCTTTTGGGGTGGAAAAGAACATGCCTATGGCAAACAGAGTTTTACCGTCCTGCTTACTTTTGGTGAGTGCATCTTTTACCATGGGTCCAAGAAATGTTGAAACATCAAAGGGGACCATTAATAAAGGACATCTTAAAACTCTCAGCAAAATTGAAGAGATGCAGCCAAGTGTACCTACGAATAGCAATGTTGGTGTCTACAGCGCTTGAATTGCTGTCAGCCATGTTGGAAAGAAGATGCATGGACATGTTGGACACTGACTGAAGGGTAGACAGCTGCAACTCTACAGTGTTTTGTATAACAGCAGCTGATTACTTGAGGGGGATTTGGAAAGATCCCTAGTCAGATCCTTCTGAAAGCGAGTCATATGAGTTGGGTAATTCAGATTGTAAACAGCAAATGTTACTGAAGCATAAGACTGTTTCCAAAACCTGTCCAGTGGCATAGACTCCTTGTTAGGGGGATAGATAGAAGTATGCTCTTTGGAAAGCTCTTTTTTAATGGCTGCCACAACCACCATAGCATCTACTGGTCTACTGGCGATCCATGCTCCAAAAGGACCTGTTTCTGAGGGGCCACCAATAGTTTATCAGTTTTCCTGAGAATAGGCTCTACCACATTGGGCTCCTTCCAAGCCTTACCAAGAGACCAAGGCAATGAGCTCATCAGTGGGTGAGGCCACCCAGGAGGTTGATAAGCCAGTGCTGAAAGCTTTGAGGAATACTGATTCCTCTAGGGAGGGAGTTTCAATGGACTATCCCCCTCTCTGTTTCATCAATTCAAGGATGGCTCCAAAACACATATCTTCCAGAGGGGACTTTGGGGATCCTTCCCCTTCCTCAAAATTAGTATTCTCAGTGACAGATACTTGGGAAGAGTCAAGACACCTTTTCTTTCAAGTACGTCCTCTATGACCTTCTCCTGCGAGAGGCTGTGGAGAAGGTTTGGAACTAAAGGAGGAACTCACCAAGCAACAGCCCTCAAGGCTTAAAGAATTTGTCTGTTCCTGTCTGGTAGAACAACAGAATCCAAAGGAGGATGGGACAGAGTCAAGTGGATATGAGATACTGCCTCTCTCAACCTGGATAGAGTCATCTCGAAGACCTCAAAAGCTGATGCCAAAATACACACCCTGGATGCAACAAGCCCAAGGAAGGAACCTCCCCAGCCCCCAGAGTCTACTCCAACCTCCATACCTGAGTCCCAACCTCTCAGCCTCAAGACCCTTCACAATCTGATGCAGAAAGAGTTGTAAGGGTGTGGAAAACATTAGGAGTCAAAGCTGAACAGGCTATCAACTCAAGCAAGGGCCTCTCAAAGACATCACTTGGATACGTGGCCACTGAATCCAAAGGACAGACATCAGGGCCAGGGCCAGATCCCCCAATGGGGTAGGCACCAGGAGGATCCCCATCTGGATCTGTGTCCAGGGAAATGTCCACATCATCCTATTGAAGTTGGCTTCTAAAAGACTCCTCAATGACCGAAAGGAAGGAAGATGCCACGGAAGGTGGACTGGAAAAGAGTTGGTCTGTCCTGTATTATTGGAAACTGGACCTGAGAACTGGCTGGCTCCAGAGAGAAATGACAAGGTGGAGATGAGGATCGGATCCTGGGTTGGTCCCTGTGGAAGGATCTGAGCTTCTCAGGGTCATTGGCACCAGGCCTGACAGGCCCAATGGATCCAGTGATCTCTTATGGGATTTCTCTTTTTCTCTCTCTCTTTCTCTTTACTGCTCTCTCTCTTTCCTCTTTTATTTTTATTTTTAAGTAGGGGCAGAAAGATTTGAAGAAAAACTCACTAACACTGTAATAAGGCTAGAAAAATATGGGCTACAAAAAAACTTTCTAAATTTTAAATTCAGAGTAACTATATACACAAAAGCTATAAGCCTCAGAAGAAATCTCTAGAATATGGAAAAATTCATAACAGTTGAGCACAGCTCTTGCAATTACATCTTGACCGAAAAGGTTGCAAATGAGATCTGAAGTACTGTAGGGACAGTAGAAAATTATGGGTAGGGAAGCCTGAGCCCTGGATCCAAGAGCTTGAAAAAAGTACTGAAGCTGGATCTGATTTTGATCTGATAACCTATCTGTTGAGTCGGACAGAAAAGCCATGGGATCCCTAATTATTCTGCAGAAGCATATCCAATCACAGAGATTTTTCTATGATGTTAAATGTATGTAAAGTGATGCAAGTGAATGTGATGTTTATTAGGAGTTCATAATGTTAGACGGTCTAGTCTTTAACAGGCATTTGGATTAGTGCCAGAGTCAAAACATTTGCAGAGTCTCTGAAAGCTACCTTTTACATTTTGCTGTGAAGTTTTCAGTTTATGAAAGCATGGTTTTAATTACAGTTACAATGAATATTTATATAACTCAAATCAAGGGAAACAGAATTCAGAAGGGAAACAAAGATCATGTTTGCTTTTGAAGTGGAAAGTGGAGAAGTGTAGCATATGGATCTTATTAACTGAAACATTGATAGGTGTCCAGAAAAAGCAAGCTGCAGTGTACATTGTATCTGCATGAGTGCATGGTTCAGATAAACTGTGCCTAAAAGTAGAATATGTCTTCTCATGTTCTCATTCTCAGTACTGTACAATGTGACTCACTGGATTTGGGGTTCCATCTGGATCAATCTGGATCCATCCACAACCCCTTTTTCTCATTTTTGCACATGGGGTCGGGGTGTCATTTCAATAGTGACAACCACCTAGAATCAAGGTTTACATAGCTGAGTGGCTAGTGGATATGACTATATAAGACTTGTGGTGTAACCTATACCTTGTTCTGACCATTGTCTGCTTCATTCATTGTTGCACTTGGCTGTGCTGTAACCAGGGGATCAAAGTCTGGGCAGAAGCGCCAGCAGGAATATTCAGAGGTTGCATGGGTTTAGGGGATGGTGGAATAAAGGTCGGCTCCTTACATAGAGGCCAGCAGCTGCCCATTTCTAGGGGTCTCATTAACCCCTGCATCCTACAAAGTCTGAGGAAAATCTAATATGATCTATCAATATCTGGCAAGAGGTCAGGATGTCTAAAGAGATGACATGCTTAACAGTCTTTAAGGATACTCCATTAATTAAAAGTTTTTGTTTTTATTATTTACTCAAGTATCCCTAAACAAAAGTCAGCAAGTGATTGTTACAGTCCCCCGTAACCTGTCACTTCCCATCACATTTACAACAATGTAAGATGCTAAGGTCTAGCATTTTCCGTGAGTAGAAGTTCAGGTTTGTTAGTGAGGGAAAATTATTAACATGCACAATAAAGTAGGTATAGACTGAGGTTCAGAAACTGCAATCCTCCCTATTTTGTATGGTTATCCTTATAAAAGGTAGTTGAAGACAGGCAGGAGGCCTTAATAAAATTCAGTATCCCAGAAGATACTTTATTTATTGGATAGTCATTTAGATGCAACAGCACATTTTGTGAAAAAGGAAATTTTGCAAAAGAGAGGATTTTAGAAGAGTAATGTTTGCCTGTGAGGGAGACAGCTTGGATTACTTCTTCTCTAAGTCTCAAACCATAAGAAGATTAAGCCTATAGCAAGCTGTACCCAAACATATTTCATTATATGCTTAGTCTTTGTAAATCTGAATCTAGTCAGAATCTCCCTGGAGGATGTAAAGGCTGTAAGAAGGGCACCTATTTTAAGACAAGCATGTGAGTCTGAAATTTCACTGAATGTGTGAAAGGTATGAATTACATCTGGAAGGTGCAGATTGGAATAAGTGGTGGCAGGCAGAAAAATATCATCTAACTAAAGGTGAGCATTTGAAGTAGTTGGACCAGTATCACAGGAGACATTTATACAAGTTTACCACAATTTTATATGTCTATTTAAAAATTGTTAACTGAATGTGTGGGCTGGTCTAGTGATCTTTTTTCACTCATGACATATGCTAAACTGGTATATGAGTAAAGGTTTGTGATTTACATTTACCAGTGCAGTAATACAGTAGAGTGTATATATAAGATATACATAATATATGAATTATGCAGGTGAAAAGAAAAGCATATATACAAATGTATAAAACGTAGACCAATATCTGCAGAGTTGTACTGAGGTCAAATGGTGCTGTGGGTATTTCCCTGGCTGGCACTCCCCTCAACCCAAAGACCACTCACAAGCTGATAACTATAACAAACAAAATCAGAACTGTACTAGCTCCTTTCTGCAGTTACTAATACATAAAGACATTCATTTAAACAACACCAATAACAGCCATGGCAGCTTAAATGAACACTGGTGCTGTAGTCATGCCTGACTGGCAACTCTTCTGAGAAGTCAATTGCATTCCATAATAGCTTGCGACCAGGCCAGCCACCCCATTTTAGCCCACTCCAGCTATGGTACTAAGGATCTGCAGTAATTCAAACAAGTATAGACATCCACATCATTGGAGACTATGAATGGGATCTGGTAAATTAGGGTATTTCTAAGGGAGGTGGTTACAGCATATGCATTGCATGGAGTTAAGTTGAGTTGTAATTTTAGTGATGATATTAAGTTGATTAACTCTGAGCTGTTTCAGATTTCAATGGAAAGGGAGTTCCATACAGCTGGGATTAGTTTTTGAAGAACTTGCAAAGATACGCAATCTATTGATGAGCAAAGAGAATGTACAGTTGTGTAAAATCTTAACATGACAGTAGATGTTCTTCTCTTCACTGTTCCAATAGTCTTCACTTAAGGGATCTTCTGCTAAGAATAGCTGATGTCCAGCTAGTATACCAAAGCTTTAGGTCTTATGGGTGCCATATGGCACAAGTGTACTTCCTTCGCAAGACATAGGGCATAACGGTGACATATAGATGGGCACACTCAGAAATCAAAAAGTCCCAAGAGGAGCAGAATATGCTCAGAGACAAAGGAGAACATGTGCATCCAGAAGGAAAAAAGAAGAGGGTGCCCTTGGCCAGGAGAGCAACAAAAATACAGGGCAAGAGCTGCAACACAGCAGGGAAATGTGGGAGAGAATGAATGCATGATAAGATTTTAGAAGATGGTACTATTCCCTTCTATATCACTGTTGCTGTATTCTTCGCCTATGGAAGAGTGCAAGATCTTAAGAGGAAACCTGGGAGGAGGAAGGCACAGAAGAGCCCTCCACAAACCCATGCTGGTTAGCCTTGACAAATCCTGCCCTGGCCCTGGAAATAACATCCAGCTTGTGGTGTTCAGTGAAAGTATGAACAGAGGACCAAGCGGCAGCCTCAAGAATGGAAATTGTATCCAAACCCTTGAAAAAGGCACCAGAGGAGGCAATCACCCTAGCAGAGTGTAACTTTACAGCCAAGGAAAGACATTTGCCATGAAAAGAATAGCAAAATGAAATGGCCTTAAAATACAGGAGGAGATGGTTTGCTTAGAAACAGCCAAACCCAAAGTCCTGGGATGAAGAGAAAGAAAAAGCTGCTCAGATTTGCAAATAACTTTAGTTTTATCTAAATAATAACTGAGCTGTCTATGCAAATCCAAGGTGTGAAGAACCTTCTCATTGGTAGACTGTGGAGAAGAAAAAAAGGAAGATAGATGAACAGACTAATTAAGGGACAACTCACTGACCACTTTGGGCATAAAAGGAGTCATATGAAGAGACACCCCATCTCTATGATAAACTAAACAAGGAGGAATAGCCATGAGAACCTGAAGTTCAGACACTCTTGGTAGAAGTAAGAGCCAAAAGAATACCAGTTTTCCAAGTACAATGTTGTAAGGAAGCTGAAGAGGCAGGCTCAAAAGAAGCCTGGGTCAATTATTTAAGTACAAAACTTAGGTCCCAAGAAGGTGGAATAGGCTTCTTGGGAGGCTTCATATGACGGATGCCTTTAAGAAATCGTTTGACCTCAAACCTAGAGGCCAGATGAGGAATCAAGGGCAGACAAGCCAAAATATCTGAGAGGTACTGCTAAACCCCAGTAAAACCAAACATATCCTATTTCCACCCAAGACTCTCACATCTAGCTTTAAAATATACTCACTAAATAATACTGAAATTTAAGTGGTTTCACACACTAAACTACTGGGAGTGACCACAGACAATAAGCTTACCTTTGATCTCATTATACAAAGTGCAATCAAGAAAACACACTGCAAACTAGGATGCTCTATCAGCAAAAAAAAAAAAAAATTGAATACAGCCACCAAAATACTCTGGCCACAACCTACCTGCTCCCCTCTCTATTACACAGGGGCTCAATTCTGACCAATCTACAGATTACTCTAAAAAATAAGCTTGAATCATGCTATAATAAAATTGCTAAATTTGCTATTGGCGCATCCTACTACAAACACAGCGCTCTTAACTGGCTCAAATTCCCTTCAACTGACTACATCAACCTGAAAGCTGTCCAGCTTTAAACACAATTTTCCAAGCCTATATACCCACAAGGGCTTTACGTTCTGAAGATAAACAATCAGTGACCCTATACAGACTAATCAAAAAAGCTGGACAGTGTTTATATTCCTATATTGTCACTAAACTCTGTAATACCTTACCTATAAATATCACAGCCATAGCTAACCTCAAGAGATTCAAACACACATTAACTGATTCACTCTGATGGAGCTCAGGAAGTTTGCAGTTTACATTCTAATGGGTGGAGCCTAAGCCTTCTGACAGAAAAAAAATTATGTCCTCACATTTCAAACAAATGGTCATATCTCTGGAACCATAGGGGCTATGAAAGAAGGATAAATGGCAAACTCTTCAGCACAAACTATTTTTATAGTGGTGGTACTCTTTAGGTTCTTGGTCTTAAACTGAATTTTGTGATTCACAGAAACAGAATTAACTATTAAATTTATAGTATTTTCTAAACAATTTACAATATCTCTGCAACCACTCAAGTTACACACATAGCAGCATTTTTTTCGTCTAGCTGAGAGCATTCATATGAGGCACGTGTTACTTGATTGTTGAGAAATTCAGAAAAATGTGAAAATTATACCTGTATAAACTAGTATCACAAAAACAATTAATATCTATTTACCTGCAAAAGATAGAGATCAAATATTAATGCAGTTGAGTTTACCATTGTGTAAGCTTTAAAATGAAACCTTTTAAAACCTTGTATATGGCATTGTTTTGGAATTTGTGATGCAAATATGAACAAGCAATATTTGATGCCTAGAGACGTCAGTAGGAGTTAACTGCAGATTCACCTGGAGGCATCACTCTGATGTAATAAAGAACTGAAATAGTTCGGAAAGAAACCCAATGGTATCTAACTAGTATATCTGAAGATTATATCAAGAACTTGTATCTGAATGCCAGAACCAGCTAAGAATAGCACTGCTATTCCTATATAAGGTAGTATACACTGGATGATGAATGCATATAAATTATTGAGTTATCTTTGATATGCCTTCATGTTTAGGAGACTCATTAAAGTAATGGTGTCATTTAGGCCAGGTGGTACTGTGGGATTTAAAAATATTTGCCATCATGGTTCACATTGCTCCAATAATATAGCACATGAACCACCTCTAGGATTTGTCTCTACTTTTTCCAAGATAGCAAACTGGAATTTATGTTCATTTTTGTTAGAAATATGTTTGTACACAACATTGGTGGACTTTGCCTTTTTAATATCATAGAGAAGTTCATATGTACGTGTATATAAGAACAGAAGGGGTGGGGATGAGTTGTAGGCTGGTCTAAGAAACTAGGCTAGGTTAAATCCCAAGGCCAGTGGCCCAGTGTAAAGATATAGCAAGAAATGAGCATCTACATACATAGTATTCCCATTAACCTTGTCCAGATTAAGGATACCCTCAGGTAAGGAATAAAGGCATGACATTTGTTTCTTTTAGAATTGTGTGTTATTGGCATCACTGAATTAAACTGACAGGGTATAAGGAAATTATAAAACAACATTTCTAAAAGTCAGCATAACATAGCATGATTTACTTAATGCAATCTCCTGCTATGTAATATATTTTTATCTACTGAACTGCCAGGGAGATCAGGAGTACAATACATTTATAAAAAGAAAGAAAACTTAAGGTTCTGTACTCTGAATTCAACTGGGTAGGTGAAAGGAAATTATAAAGCAACATTTCTAAAAGTTAGCATGATTTTTTTAATGCAAACTCCTGCTATGCAATTTTTATTCAACTCTCAGGGAGATCAGGAGTACAATGCATTTATCCAAAGAATGCACACTTAAGGTTTGATGCTTGATTAGGGTTGGTGAAACTGGGGGATATTCTTCTCACCTGCTTGTAATGTACAGTTTTCCTAATGGCTCTAGTGGACAAATGCTGTCATGAAAGTCAAAATAAAGGCAACAAGAATTCATCTCTGAGAGAATGGTCTGGTTGACTGCTAGAAGACCTGCGCATTTCCCATAAGTTTTTGGAAAATGAAAAAAACACGAATAAAGGAAATATCTGATTCTACAAATGGGGTTTCATTACTAAAGTCTCAATGCAGTGTTCTTTTCTCAATTTTTTTCTTAAATCCACAAATATGAATGCCTGTCTCTTCTCTTATAATTTGAGATTCCTGGTACAAAAAGAAGTCTCTGATAAAAGCCCAAGATGGCAGCAGCTGGATACCTAGGGCAAGCTTTCTACTTTTTTTTCAGCTGTTGGGATTTGTGTTACTTCTCCTTGTTTTATCATCAAGGTGCTCAGCCCTGCCTCGGATTTGAGCTGCTGTATTAGTTGAAGTTAGGAGCTGTTCCACATCACTCTGCTTTGTGTGTTCCTTCGGCATTATTTCAGCCTTTATTACATTGTGATGCAATCTTTTTGATGATGCTTTGTGTGTGGTCCTCTAGACCAGCACTTCAGCAAAGATGAATCTTCCTAACTCTCCTAATGTTTCTTGGGTAGCCTCACATTGCTGTTAGTGCTTCTTCCAATTTTTAGCTCTGGGTCCAATGTTGATTTGTTTTGTCTTATATAAACTTTTAACACCCAAGAAGGATGGTATTTGGAGTGTGTGTGGTTGCACTCTACTGTGTGGGCAATATTTTGGAGACTTTGTTTCCAAGTATCTTTTAGGTCACCTGTGTTTATTTGATCAGATTTGACTATGGACTGGTACAGTTTGATATCTTGTAATGCACAGCTTTGTAATGATGGATTTGAGATATTATGGTCGCACTATTTTTACTTCAGCAGTGGGCGCTATGCATGTCTTGTTTTTAGAAGACCAGCCTTTTTATACCTATGCTAATGTTGGTTTCATATATACAGTGAGTTTGCTCCTTGTAATAACAGTGACTTTTTAAAGAACTTTGGGATGTCTGTTTATTTAATAGATCTTCTGGTGGCATATTTTATCAAGTTTTTTTTTCATATTCATGTTCCAGCATTGTTAATTTTGCAGTCAAAATGCATCTCCTTTACATAATTAAGTTTCTACTTCATCATATCATTACATTTCACTTTAATTTACATATAACTGTTTAAAAAATGCACTTGAAGTGCATAAAACTAAGTGTACAGGTTTCATTTGTTTCATTAAAAATATTTTTATTCCTTGCCTTGCATAATATAGGAGCATTTTTATGTATGGTGGTGCAGGAAAAGCCAGAGTGTAATGGGCAGATGTGGGATGATTGCTTACAAGAGAATGGATCTTAGTGATGCATGCACCAACAATTGTGTGGAAACTAAATGCCTGCAAGGGGCCTAGTGCCAGCATCAGGCCATGTTCCCTGGGGGTACATTCCAACTCTTGAGAGCACAAGTCTCAAAAGACCTAAATTAATTACTGGTGTCTTTGGGCCTGATTGCAGAATCTACTTCTATATGGCCTAGTGGAATCTCCTTAACTTTATCCACTGATGCATGACGGGCAAGGAGGAGGCCTGGAGAAAAAGACACTTCAGTCCTGAATGCTACAACCAAGTTACAGTCAGTTGTTTAGAAAGGCCTCTCCTCAGGATCTGGCAGGTTGCTAGTATGCTCTGATCAATCAACCAGAGGACAACACTGGACCAGATTCCAAAAGACTTGCTCTTGGAGCCAGTACTTACACCAAAAGAAACACTTTTGGCGTCTGGTCCCCAGTGTACGACTGCTTTTATATATCAGTCTTGCACCTAATTAAGTCATTTACACTGACAGTAAGTCTTTCAGAATCATGGGAGGCCTTCAACAAAGTAAGTCACTTACACGGAGACCAAGTCTTCTGAAATTTGGCCCAGCATGTACATCTTGGGATGCACCTCTTAGAGGAGCAGCTTGGGGTGCTCACTTGTTGAGGATGGACATGAACTTCAGGCTTAGCTAACCAAAGGTGGGAACATACACACATGGACTGAGAATATCTCATGAATGGACTTTTTTCCAGAATGGTATAATCACTATCCATCCTATTTCTTTATCCTTTTGATGATGCCATGACAAAGGCCTAAGTTTGAAGAAAGGACCTTTCCATCAGTACCATTTGAGTGCTTTCAAACTATTATTCTCTTGGGTACAAAGACAGGGCAAAAGCTTCTCCATTCCATGCCTATGAATAGCCAAGTGGAATTGTGGGTAGTTAAATCAGAACATTACTGTGTGCTCCTTCCCATGCAGCACAAACAATGCAGTCCATATTTGACAGCAAAATACTTTGTAAACTTCAGTGCTTCAGAGATCAAATGTGAGAAACAAACATCATAATCAAAATCCTTTGAGTGGTTATGGTACAAAACAACTGGTGGGCTCAGGGGTTAGTCATGTTCTCCTAATACAGAGCAAGACATTACTGAATGAGCCAGAGCAGAATGCACTCTTCTCCCGAGTACTGGAACTTATTTAAAAAAAATGCCATCCTTAAGTGGAAAAAAATTAAACCCAACTAAAGACAAACCTAGGAGGGTTCCTGAAATTAGACCTTTAATTAAGGTTTAGAAAGGAGATGTTGCAGAAAGAAAAAAGAATCTGAATGCCTTCAGCTAGTGCATGTTCAACCATATATACCTACATCATTAATAATATTCCTGAGTTTTCTGATGGAATTTAAAACACAAGCTTAACATGAAAGATGTCAGTCCAGCTAAGTATTAAGAATTCTCTTCTCATATAACTCACCAGTATGATTAACATATTCCTCTCACAACTATTAAGATACATTACAGAATCACTTATTTATTTCCAGTGGAAATATAACAAAAAAAAAAAGTTATGTCTTACCATAATGTTCCATCTGTGTTTTCGATCGTCATCCATTCTTGACCGATGGGTTTCAGTTCCGACCCTTGGAACCAATCCGGACGTTGTATAGCTCGCGTCAGCCAAAAAAAAAAATCTCTTGAGCTGCAAGTCTACCCATATTCCCCTCTCCAGATTATCTCAGATAGAGTTTGCAAAAGACAGAAGAATAGTGTAATAAAGGTCAGAAGCCTTGTCCAAGGTATGCGTAACAATAAGAACTCAGGACTGAGTATCACTCCAACAGAAACCTGAAGAGGGGGCAGGCAAGAGGGACGCAAGAACAGATGAAGATCGACAGCACAGATGGAACCTTATGGTAAGACTTAACTTCTTTATTTGAAGTTGTCAATCTTCATCTATTCTTGACTGATGGGACAGAGTCACCAGCTACCTTGTATCCTGGAAGGCCTTATGGAAGGACATTCCTGAGCAACACAGAACCAAAAGATGCTCTCTCCCTGGAGTCCATATCCAATTTGTAATGCGTAATAAAGTAATGAGGCTTAGTTCAAGTTGTAGCTGCACAAATTTCTGACATGGAAGCTTTGGTGTGAAAGACATCAGAAGTCGCCACTGATCTAGTAGAATGTGCCTTGACTGGTTTTGGGAGTTTCATATTCAAGTTCTTGTAGATGAAAGACATACATTCTTTCAACCACAAGGACATAGTTACCTTGGACACTGATCTGTCTAAAGTTGCACTGGTAAAGGATATGAACAATTGATCAGATCATCTAAACTGTTTAGTTCTATCTAGGCAGTACTGCAACTGCCAGAAGGTGAAGGTAGTACTGTCTTTTGTTAGAAATTTTGGGATAAATACAGGTAAGTCTATAGACTGATTGATATCAACATTCGAGATCACCTTAGGAAGAAAAGTTGGATTTGTCCTGAGTGACACACTGTCCTTATGGAAAATTAAGTGAAGAGCTTTAGAACATAGGGCTCGTGGAAGTGACAGCTATGAGAAGTAATGTCTTCCAGGAAAGGAACTTTGAATCAGAGGTAACTGCTGGTTCAAATGGTGGTGCCATAAGTGATTGCAGTACTAGAGTCAGATCCCAAAGTGAGAGAGGATCTTTAAATGGAGGTTTTAAATGTATTTTACCCTTTAGGAAAACCTTGCCAAGTCTGTGAGAAATCAAAGG
The DNA here is from genome assembly GCF_019279795.1 of Protopterus annectens. Lineage (NCBI taxonomy): Eukaryota > Metazoa > Chordata > Ceratodontiformes > Protopteridae > Protopterus > Protopterus annectens. Next base: position 633,622,946 of record NC_056737.1, on the reverse strand, counting down.
TTGGTCTCCAAATCCGATAAGAAAATTTGAAATTTCTGCTAAATCACTGACTGTAGAAGCAAAGGCTCCTTTATTAATGGTGGCAACTAGGAATTCCAAAATGTTCTCTACTTTCGCTGAAAAGGGATCTAATCCATTTTCAGAGGCCCAAATAGAAAATCTCTTCCATTTGCTTAGGTAGAGAGATCTGGTGGATTGTTTATGAGATGCCAACAAAATATGCCACATGGGAGAAGGTATAGCATTATGCCTGGCGATTATCAGAAGTGGAGGAACCAAGTTGTCAGCTTGAGAGTCTGAAGATTGGGATACACTAGTCACTGGGGATGGGACAGGAGATCCGGAACTGGGTCCAGAATCCACAGGCAGCAAAGTAGATGAGGCCAAACTAAGGGAAACCATATCTGTCGAGGCCAGAAAACAGCAATGTGGATCACTTTGCTTCTTAACCGAGATGCTTTCTTGAGAAATAATGGGATAGGAGGGAAGGGGGGGAAAGGCGTAGAGTAGACCCAGGGGCCAATTGTGAAGAAGAGCATCTTTGGGGTATTCCCCCCTGAGGGGAAATTAGGGCAAAGTAGCTTTTGCACTTATTGTTCAGGGGTGAGGCAAACAGGTCGCAACAAGACTGGCCCCAATGAAGAAAAATCTCCTTTGTTACTCTGGAGTTCAGAGACCACTCGTGAGGCATGAGAATGTATCTGCTCAATTTGTCTGCAATTATGTTGGAAGTCCCCGGGATGTGCATTGCTATCAGCAGACGGATGGAAGATATGCCCCCATTGCCACACTTAGAATGCTTCTCGACACAGTGGGTAGGACTTGGATCCCCCCTGATTGATTGAATAGCTATCATCCCTAGAGGTAAGGCAGAATGAAATGCTTACAACTCCAGAAACACTGCCCTTAGCTCCAGTACACTGATATGCATGTTGGCCTCGGAGTGGGACCAAGTGCCTTGGACTGTCTTCCCTAGATAATGCCCCCCCCAATCTGGGAAGCATCCATGGTCACTATGGCCTTGGGTTGAGGGAAGACAGAGGGACGACCTTGAAGAATCTCCTTTGAATGCATCCACCAGATTAGATCATTCTTGCAACGAATGGAAATGAAAATTAAGTGGTCCTTGGGGTGAGTTAGGATAGACCACTGGTTTGTTAGTAACCATTGTAGATGTCTCGTGAAATCTTACTAATGGAACTAAAGTAATAGCAGCTGCCATGGAGCCCAGTGCTTGTAGAATCAGTTGAGCAAGTTATCTTGTTTGAGCACAGTAGTGGGTGAACTTGCATCTGTATCTTCTGTAACCTGTGAAAGGGAAGTGAAGCAATGCAAGAAGTGTTGAGATGAGCTCCTATGAATTCCATTTCATGGGTGGGGTTTAACTGGGATTTTGCAGCATTGACTATTATGCCCAATTGGCAGGACAGGTCCAGTATGAAGTGTGAGGCCTGTTGCAGTAGATGTCTAGAGGGAATGGGGAGGAGCCAGTCATCTAGATAAGCAAACACCCAGAATCCATGCAGCCTCAACTGAGCTGTGACCGCTGTCATGCATTTGGCAAATACCTTTGGGGCTGTGGTGATGGCAAAGGACAGTGCCCTCTACTGGAAATGACTGGCTCCTATTTGGAAGCAGAGAAACTTTCTCAAGTATTTGTCCACTTTATGTGGTAATACCCGTCTTGCAGGTTGATAGAGCACATCCAATCATCTTTCTCTAAGAAAAGGAGAATAGACTGAACTGTGACTATTTGGAATTTTGCTTATTGGACAAATTTGTTTAGAATACTGAGATCCAAAATTGGTCTCCAGTCCCCTGTTTTCTTTGGCACTAAAAAGAATCTAGAGTAAAAACCAGATCCTAACTGGTTTGGTGGGACTTCTTGGATGACTTTTTTTTTTGTAGCAGCGTATGTATTTCTATTGTTGCTTGAACTCTCTGACTGGGTGGAACATTGGGGAGTCTTGCAAGAGTTCTTGGATAAAGAGTGAAGGGAATTAGATAATTATCCAAGCATTGGTGGTTGTGTGTCATTAGGCTTTTGGATGAAAGGAAAATCAGACCCTGACTGCTTCCAGAAGTAAGCAATCAGGCCTCCCTTTAGGACTGCTGATAGGGTTGACTGGAGAATGAATCTCTGGAACCTTGATTCTGTGGACCAGTCCTGCCTCTGGGCCAGCATCTTCCAGTATAACTCCCCACTCTGCCCCGAGAGGAGTCCGAGCCACGTGCTTCTAGGATTTCTTGAACCACATTTTACCACTCCTTTGCTTACTGGAGTAGGATCATTGAGGAGTGGAAAAATGTACACCCACAGCAGACAAAGTCTTTCCATCCTTCTCACATCTGGACAGAGTTTCCTTAACTTTGGCACCAAACAAAGAGGACCCGTCAAAGGGGGCACTGACAAAGAAAGACCAGAATTGTTCCACAAACTCACACAGGTGCATCCAAGCATGTCTCTGAATTGCAATGCCTGAAGCTGCTGACCTGGTTGCCCCTCCAGCTGCATGTGCAATGAGCCTCATGGTCGAGTTTGAGATCAACTCCATGGTAGCTAGTTGGGAGGCTACATTTTCTTGGCCCCCCTCAGCAACAGCTCCCGCCAGGGTATCTGACAGCTCCTTGATCAGATCCCTTTGGAGTCTAGTAAAATGTGCCAAGAAGTTCAAGGACCTGATGGAGAAGGTCGATGATGCACAAACCTGCTTCCAAAATCCGTCCATTGTCCTAGACTCTCAGTTTGGGGGGTGGACAGTAGAACTTTCCTCTGCTAGTTCTTTTCTAGTGGCTGCTGTAACCACCATGGCATCTACTACCAAGCCTTTAGACCAGTGGGGTTGGTCCTCTGGAGCAGTAAGTATCTTGTCAGGTCTCGGGGTACTGGTTCCACAGAATCAGAAGCATTCCAAGCCTACTGAGCAATTAGCTTAATTAAATCATCAGAGAATGTGGTATCCCAGGAGGTAGACAGGCACACACCAAAGGCCTCCAAGTACACAGATTCTTCCAAGGCTGGGTCTTTGGACTTCCAATCACCCCTCTGCTTCAGGATCTCCAGAATGTCTCCAAAGGAGACATCTTCTGGGGGTGATCGTGGGGAACCCTCCCCTTCATCAAAATCCATGTCCTCTGTGACTGATTCCTATGGAGAATTGAGATGCTTCCTCTTGCACAATCTCTTCTGAGGGGGCTCTTCAGTGGGAACATCTGAGGAGGCCTCGGAGGAGTAGTACCTTTAAAATGTAAGCCTTGTGAGTATGATGTGTGCTGTCCAGGGGTAAAGGTTGGTGGCTGAACTGAAGAACCTGGGGCCTCAAGGGGAGATTCCAATAACCCAGGAGCCACATGAGAAGAAGCAGTGGCCGAAGCCCATTCCACAGCCTGAAAGGCAGGACCCCCCCCCGAGGAGGGATGGGAGCCCAGAACACCCTGAAAGCCCCCACCTGATACACTGGAACCGAGGAAGGGTCTACCACCACCACAGCCATAAGGGATACGGATGGCTCTGTAGAAATTCTCAGAACCGACACAAACCCTCCATGCTCGGCAATGAAGATGCAGTCCTGGGGACCCAACAGTGCTGATGGTACTGAGGGGGTCAGAGCCAGACTTGGCATTGAGGGCAAAACTGAAATCAGTGCCGAAGTAATAAGAACCTGGGTGGTCATAGCCAAAGGCTCTAAAACCTGAGCTGAAATCAGATGAGGAGGAGAGAAATTGGGTGAGAATGGAGAAAAAAACACCTGCTCCAGAAGGGAGAGTGGGATGAACAGAAGAGAAAAGACCCCGAGCTGCCATGATCTGGTCCCCCAACTTAACAACATCCAGTTCCGAAAGACTTCTGGTGGAGCACACTGAAAAGACTGAAGGAGACTCAGGTCTCTCTACAAACGGACTAGGCAATTGTCCAAGGAAGGGATCTACTGATGGCGAGTAAGTAGACCTGGGCTCTGAAATTATGGTTTGTTTTGGTACCATCTGTTGCCTTATGCGTGAAACAGCCGGCACCAAAATCAGACCTGTACAGATAATCAGAGCCATAGAACTAGGGCTCTGAACCATAGATATAGCTGGTTTAGAAGGTAATGAAGAACTCTTCAGTGCCAGAGACTTTGACCATTCCGACAGTTTTGGAACCTTGGATTTTGGTTCTGAGGAGGAGCCTTCAGAGGCATATTTGTGTTGTTTAGTGGTCGGTGCTGAAGGGGATGATGTCACCGAGCAAGAATACCTAGAGTCAGAGGCCAGCGGAGACTGGTTGGCCTTAGTCAAGGCTTCCTCAAAAGGGGCCTTAAGGAGCCCTTTGAGGATCAATTTATTCTGTACCTCTCCACCAGGGTTCTATTACTACAATCCTGGCAAATGGTATAATGCACACTCAAGTGAGGCACACCCATGCTATAAACACATCTGTCATGACTATCTGAGTGTGGCATTTATCTACTGCACTCAATGCATTGTTTGAAACCTGTAGTTGAAGATTTTGGCTTTTCTGCCATATCTACACACACACACACACACACACACACACACACATACATACACACACACACACACACACACACACACACACACACACACACACACACACACACACACACACACACACACACACACACACACACACACACACACACAAAAGTAGAGAAGGAAAGTCTAACAACACTGGTAGAAAAGTTACCAGAAGAGTAAAAATAGAAAGTAACTATTAGCGATGGTAGGGGGAAAGAAATTAACAACAGTATGAAGGAAAAAACACACTGAAGGGTAAACTAAACACTCAACAAGAGAAACTATGAAGCAAGAGTTAGAAAAATAACTCTAAATCAGTTAGAAATAGCTATGATAAGTTTAGAAATACTTAGCTATGAGAGATGTCTGGCTGACACGTCTGATTTGCAAGAGCAGCAAACGAGATCTGAGGTAATCTGGAGAGGGGAATTATGGGTAGACTTGCAGCTTGAGAGATTTTTTTTTGGCTGACATGAGCTATACAATGTCTAGATTGGTTTTGAGGGTCAGAACTGAAACCCATCAGTCAAGAATAGATGAAGACTGACAACATCAGACAAATTATTTTTTTTAAAAGCATCAGTGATGGAGCCCCAAGATCAACATTATCCATCTAATGCTGATGAGTCGCATCCAACTACAGTGACTCCATTCACAGCAGATAACATCCACTGAGCTTACTAAGAAAGTAGGGAATAGAAGTAGAAGTTCCAGGTATGTTCTAATTGGAGACGAAGGCTAAGTAAACTTACTTAGATACTGAAATTTATGTAGCAGCAAAGATTCTTGGTCAGATTTATTACAATGTTATGAACTGGTTGTCTTCTAATCATGGACTTATAAATACAAAAATTTTTTTTTTCTTTGCAAGTTACAATCTACTCACAGACATCTAGTTCTAATTGCTTTCAAACTTTCCACTGCAATCCTTGGCAAATGCTGCCTTGGTTGGTTCTGTGCCCTTTACCATGCCAGTACACAAAGCTTTTTTGTACCGTTCATTGAGCATTATCTTCCTACCACACATGCTTAGGATAAATAGCGGCTTTGGAAATGTGGAAGCAAGGCCCTGGGGTATGTAGGTCAACAGAGCAAAAGAAAATAAAAGGGTCTAAAATAGAAAGAAAAGGACAAACCTTTACTGTTCTTTGTGGAAAAGTTTCCAGCAGTCACAAACACCAGGAGGGGGATAACTTGCAGGGTGATATATTATGCTACTTATGCATTTTACAAAGCCTAAGGTACTATTCATTTTCAAATGGCGGGTGTGGCAAAAAAAATTTTTAGGACCATAGAACTGAAGAAATCAGCCTAAAAAGGGATGGGTAGTGAATAGTCCTAACACTAGCAGCATGACATCTTATATTGGTTACAAAAGATGGACTGCTTATCAGACCTTTCGATCTCCAGCTACCCATGCACACACATAACAAATGAGTTGTGTAGCCATTTCTCCTGCTGTAATTCCCATGTCTTACATCATGTCACTGGTGCTAACAACATATAACAAGCAACACACTACTTTTGGCATGCTATGTAGCATTACTACCAAGATGCATGTCTTCACTCACTTCTGGAGTACAGCAGAACCACAAGCAGCTCTGTTTCTGAGATCCAGCTTGTAATTATCAATAAAAGTATAAGTATTAGACCAAATGGTGCAGCAAAAATATCATCAGTGGAAGCTCTGGCCCAGAAAGCTGATGATGTAGCCATAGATCTAGAAGAGTAAGCTTTTGGAAGTCTTTTGGAAGTCTTGACAGAGGTAAATCTCTTAAAGAGTAAACATAAGAAATACAATCTATCAATTTATCTAAGGTGACTTTGGATACTGGCTTTCCCAATTTGTGACAGGCCAAAGAAACAAAGAGTTGGTCAGTTTTTCTAATATCCTTTGTTCTATGAATATAAAAATGAAGCTGCCTCTATACATCCAAAAGATGAAGCATGTATTCCCCTTCAATGGAAAAATTTGGAAACAAACTCACTGTAAAAAAGCAAAGCTGGTGGACTGCTGTGAGCAGAAAAAACACGTTTAATAATTGATAACTTGGTTGATGTTTGTTTCAGAGACTATTTTTGGTAGAAAAGATGGATTAGTACATAAAGTAACTACATTTATGGAAAATTAAATAAGGAGGTTTTGAAGAGAGTGCTTGGAGTTCAGAAATTCACCTAGTGGAAGTAATAGCCATAAGGAAGATTGTCTTCCAAGAAAGAAATCTGAGATAAGACTTGGCTGAAGGCTCAAAAGGGGGTTGAACTAAGGTTTGCAACATGACTGTGAGATCCCAAGGAGCAGGATCTTTAATTGAAGGCCTAAGCAAAAAGGTGCCTTTAAGAAATACTTTACATAGTGTGGATGAAGCTACAGGGTAAGCATTATCTCCGGTGTGATAATTAGAGACGGCTGCTAGCTGAACTTTGATGGTGGAAAAACTAGCACCTCCTTGAAAAATCAAAGCAAGAAAATTCAAAACAACAGGAATAGGAGCAGTGAAGAGGTCTGAAATCTTTTGCACCTATTCTTGTATACTTTCAATGTTAAAGGTTTTTGGGATGAAATTAAAATTTGGCGAACTGGTGAAAATAGCCTGGATATCTAGCCGTCATCGCAATTGGAGAAACCATGTGATCAATTTGAGACCTGGATTGTCTGGGTGCACCATCCCTGAGGAATGAGATGCCAGATCTGAAGTGGGGTCCAGTGTCCAAGAAGGACATAGACGATGAGACCACAGGAAGGGGAACCAAACTTGTTGAGGCCAAAAGGGGGCAATGATGATAACCTTGCTCTCTTTCTGTTGAAATATGGGGATTAGAGGAAGGTGAGAGTAAGCATATGAGAGACCGGAGGGCCAAATGTGGACTAGAGTATCTCTACGTGACTCCCCATGAGGGGGGATTAGGCTGAAAAACCTGCTGCACTTGTTATTGAGGGGCAAGGCAAAGAGATATCAGCAAGGTCCTTTCTGTCACTGTATGGTTGAGAGACCACTCATTAGGCATCAGAATAGTTCTGCTGAACTTGTCGGCTACAACACTGGATTTCCTCAGTATGTGTGTTACTACTGGAAAGTGTTTGGAGGAAATCACCCACTGCCACACTCTCATCGCTTCTCAGCAAAGGGGTTAGGACATGGTTCCCCCATTTGTTGATGTACCATACTACTGACATATTGACCGTCTGTACAGCAATTATCCCTAGAGGAAGAGAGTTCTGAAAGGCCTGCAATGCTAAAAGGACTGCTCTCATCTCTTAGATGTTTATATGAAAATTGGTCTCTTCTGGGGACCATGTGTCTTTAACAGTCCTTCCCAAGAAATCCCCCCCCCCCCCAATTGGGAGGCATCCATGGTTAATGTGGCTTTTGGGGGAGGAAAGATAAAGGGATGTCCCAGACAAACCTTGCTGGACTGGATCCACCAAAGTAGGGAGTCTCTGCAAACCCGAGAAAGTTTTATAGGGTGGTTCAAAGGTTGTTAAAGAATTGACCATTGTACTGCTAAAGTACATTGGAGAATTTGCATGTGAAGCCGAGCAGCGGTTGGCACTGTAATCCCTGCAGCCATGGATCCTAAAACTTAAAGTACCAATTTTGCAGGAGACGGGTGTGACAGAATCTGACTGACATGCAGCTTCAAGGTATGCATTCTGTTTTGTGGCAGAAAGGCCAACTAATTGACTGTGTCCAGGTGAGCTCCTATGAACTCCAAGACTTGAACTGGCTAAAGATGGGACTTTGGGACACTGACTGTTATCCCCAAGAGCTGACACAAACAAGCAGGTAATTCCTGGCTTTTTTTGAGGAGATGCCTGGTTGAAGTGGTAAGGAGCCAGTCATCAAAATAAGGAAACACTCTGAATCTGAACAGTCTGAGAAGAGCTGCTACCACTGCTATACATTTTGGTGAACACTCTGGGGGCTGTGGTGAGACCAAAGGGCAGGGCTCTGAACTGGTAATGACTGGCCCCATCTGAAAGCATAAATAGCTCAGAGGGCATCTGTTTATCTTGATGTGATAGTAAGCATCTTGGAAGTCTATGAAGCACACCCAGTCATCTTTCTGCAAAGAAGGCAGTATGAACCGAATCATGACCACCTGGAACTTGGAGTTCTTTACAAACTGATTTAGATAACTGAGATCCAAAATTAGTCTCTGGTCTCCGGTTTTCATTGGCACTAAAAAGCACCTTGTGTAAACTCAGGGCAACCCTTCAGGAATGCTGAAAGGGCCTATCTAAAAAGGAATCTTGAAACCCTTGGTATTGTGGACACCCTCTACCATTAGGGTGGCATCTTCCATTGGAATTTTCCCCGTGAGTCCTGAAAAGGACCTTGAGATTTTTGGAACCAAATCTTACTGTCACATTGATTCATAAAAAGGATCTCTGCTGGGTTGAAAATTGGATTCCTATACCAGGCAAGGGTCTTTCCATCTTTCTCACTACGGGAAAGTGTTTCTTTAACAGTGGGCCCAAACAAGGAAGATCCATCAAAGGGAGCATCGATGAAAGAAGACTTAAAGGGCTCTGCAAAATTGCACAAGTGCATCCAGGCACATCTCCTGGTGGGTATGCCTGAACTTGTAGCCTGCAAGGAACCTTCAGCTGCATGAAAGATTAACCTCATGGAGGCATTAGATATAGACTGAAGGATGGCCAGTTGTGAAGAATAAACTTTCTCTTTCTCTGCCAGCAAGATCCCAGGGGCAGAATTAGAATGTTCCTTAATTAAGTCCCTCTGTAATCTAGTAAAGTGTGCTAAATAATTAAGCGGCCATAAGGCAAAGGTCGCTGAAGCATAGACACACTTTCCAAACCTGTCCAATGCCCTGGACTCTCTATTAGCAGGATGGACAGTGGAGCTTTGTTCAGCCAGCTATTTTTTTGTGGCTGCTGTGCCAACCATGGCATCTATAGGGATTCCCTTACTCGAAAAAAGCCTGTCTTTAGGCAGAGCTAGGATCTTGTCCAGACAATGGGGGATTGATTCTATGGTATCTGGGTTCCTTCCAAGACTGGTAGGAGACAAAGTACATGAGGTCATCTGCCGGGGGGGGGGTAAACCAAGAAGTAGATGAGCTGGACCCGAAGGTTCTAGGAATGCTGATTCCTCCTGGGAAGGGGGTCCAGAGGACCAACCAACCATCTTTTTGGTGAAGGATCTGTAGAATGTCTCTGAAGGAGAGATCTTCTAGTGGTGATCTAGGGGACCCTTCCCCCTCATCAAAATTGGTGTCTTCAGTCAAAGATTAATGGAGGAATCTAAGTGTCTCTTCTTACACAACCTCTTCTAGGAAACCTCTTCAGTGGATGATCTGGATAAGTGTCTGAAGAAACAGGAAGTTTCTGGATTGGAACTGCCTAAAACTCTTACAGGCTGGCTGTCCATGTGGAATAGGCAAATGAGGCTCAGAAGCTGGTTCCAAAGGGAGGATGGGGATAGGATCAGAAGAAGTAAGAGTCAAAGAGTTCTCAGATGGGAGAACAATCTCTCTACCACCTTAAAAGCAGAGGGACTGGGAGAAGTCATAGCCAATATCACCAGAGTTGTAACTCCCGGTGCTGTCAAGTCCAACCTTGCCAGATCTTTGCTCCAAGGGAGGAGACAGACCAAAACTGTCCAGCACCAAGGCTATGAGGGGAAGCTTCAGCTCTGAGACTCATCTTGCTTAAGGGGGTTCAGCCCCGAATGAGTCAGGGACAAAGTCAGAGTCAAAGAAGAAGCTAACTTCAGATCCAAAGCTTCGACTTTCAGGGCTATCAGATATGATGTCTCAGAAACTTCTGGTCAGATTGAAGAAGGAGAAAATGATGGCATGGGAAACAGGCTGAAGGCTCACTGATCCAGTGGGAGCCAGAGCCAGTAGGATCCCCATATGATTTTGCGCCCTGAGAAATTTCCTCATCATCCTACCCACATCTGCTTCAGAGAGATTTTGAAGGACCTGATAGAAGACGACATGGAAAGAGGATGAGACAACCTCCTAGAAGTTTTCTGTAAAAAAAGGTGGATTGTAGCTGCGGAGAAATCAGCTTTGGAGGGAAGCAAGGGCTCCAGAGGCAAGGTGACTTTGAGACAGTTAATATTGTATCTGAAGCTGTTAGATCCAAATGCTTTGGGAGCTTAGCAGGTGGCTCCAATGTCTGAATATATTTCAGAGACCATGCAGAAGAGCATTTCCTGTGCTCTCTGAGCTTCGAAGATTTTGGCTTTTTGGTCAGGGTTTGAACCCTGATACAGAAGCAGAAGAAAAAGGAGCCGAAGCAGGAAGAAGGTCCCTTTAAACCAACTTCGTGCATCTATCGCTAACAGCCCTGATATTGAACCCTGCACAGATTTAACAGGGGGATTCCAGATGGTTTGGGCCTAAACAATAAATGCACTCCCTGTGGGCAGTGGAGTTGGGTATCTTGCATGCACTTCTTAAATCCCATTGTTTTTTCAGCCATGTTAAGGTGAGAGACAGAAAATGATTTATAGATTTTTTTTTTAAGGGATAGAGAAACAAAGGAGGAATTACCAGCAATGTTAATTAAGTAACTACCCCTAGAAAGCAGGTATGAAAAACAGTAGAGAAAGGTTACCAGCAGTGGTAAAAAAAGAGATACCCAGAAAGGGTAGACATTATAGCAGAAAATGCCAAAAAAGAGTAAAGGGACAAGGGTATAGACAAGGAAGAAAAATAGGTTAGAAAGAAAATACTATTTCTTATTTACTTATGAAAAACTGAAAAAAAATAACCCAGCCCAAAGCTCCAGAGTGCTCGTGATCATTGTCCGAACCATTAGAGCGGCAAACAAGATCTGGGATGAAACAAGAGTAAGGGACATTATGGGTTAGGGGAAGAGCTCGAGTTGGATCCAGAGTCTGGAAGAAATGTGGCCAAGTTGAATCAGAGGTTGGATCTGAAACCCATTTGTTGAGGAATAAATGAAAATGACAACATCAGATCAATTTTTAAACTCTGCCCAAGAACACATACTTAAATAGTCTCAAAAATAACATATAGAGAAAAAAATGTATACAATATAAAAGGAATACAAACACAAACTAGGTATAAAATACAGAAGGATGGTTAAATTTATGTGCACAGAGATATTTTGTAAGGAGTTATTTCATGGAAGAACATATTAACTTGAAGAAACAAACACCTAAAATGTATCTACCTCAAGTGATCATCTCCACAATATATAAAAAAATATGTATGTGTATGTATGTATGTGTGTATGTATATATATATATATATATATATATATATATATATATATATATATATATATATATTATATTATATATATATATATATATGTAGGTCACAGTTGTATTATCGAAAACACAATCCAGCGAATTGTGTTTCCGATGATACACTTTAGCGAAAGTGTATATTGTCGACTATGCACTTTCACTAAAGAAATCAAAAAAAAAAACTTTAAACAATGTTATGCAGGGGGGTAAGCCCCCCTGCACCCCCCACACCCCCCTACTTTATTATTCTCACTCTGAGATCGCACTACAGTGAGGAAAAGGGAATATTCCCTTATCCCCACTGTAGCACGATGTCAGCGATAGCTGTGTTAGTTGTAAATCAACACTATACATTGATTTACAACTAATGGTGCATGCAAACTGCATGTTTACTTTACCCTCCCACTCCCCATTTAGTGAAAGTGCATTTTCAATAAAATGCACTTTCACTAAATTGTGCCCACTGAAACACGGTTTAGATAAACCGTGTTTCGACATTCTAACAATGACATATAAATATATATATATATATATATATATATATATATTTATACATACACACACACACACTTACACATACAAATATATACATTTATATATATATATATATATATATATATATATATATATATATATATATATATATATATATATATATACCAAATATCTAAATTAGAGAAAACAATTAGAAAATAAATAAAAAACGTACATGTACTACAGATAACTGGTGCTCTCTCAGAGGTTCAAGACTTGTTAGTGTGAGTCACTAAACAAACTTAACTGCAATTTATAGGAAGTAATAGTGAATTACAAAAACAAATGAAAAAAGGTAACAAAGATCAGCATCTTTCACAAGAGAAACACAGTTACACAATAAATGCGTTAGCCCCCTTCAGCCTCAGTGTGGGAGGCTTTTCCCCCTTCACATCCTCCCTACTTATATATACCAACTCTGACATCGCTATACCTCAAAAAAGGAATTATATGAGTAACAGCAATTTTGGATTTGATATATCCTTCCTTATAATTGCATTTACTGTCTTTGAATTTATGACAACAACCACAGCTAATCATCTATCTGACTGAATAGCTTATAAACAAAAGTTATGTACTTACCTTAAAGCCTGATCAGAGTTGTCTTCAAACATCCAACTGAACATATGGGTTATTGAATCTAACCTCTGCACTTTGTTTTTTAAGCTCTTGGATCCAGGGCTCAGGCTTCCTCCTAACCCATAACTCCCTCTTGTCCTTACTGTACCTCAGACCAAGTTTGCATGCTTGTATCTAACCCTTTATCTATATGCACAAAAACTCTGAACAGCCTACAAATTATAAGAAGGGAGAGGAATTGGCCAAAGGCTGAGAAGATAACAAGGCCCTGGACAGGTCCATTTAATCATCTGATGACAACATATGTCTAGCTTTATGGTAAATACACAACTTTCACTTCCAGTGTTATCTCTCCTTCTGACTCAACAATTGTGACACATTCCCCAGCTACTAGCACTACTCCAGGGTGGTCTGATGGAAGAATGTTGGAGCCAAAGGATGCACGGGACCTAGAATTTATGTCCAGCTTATACAAAAATACAAAGGTTTGAATGGTAGACCAAGTAGCTGCAGGACAAATCTCAACTATGGGAATTCTAGAAAAATAAGCAGTGAAGTGAGGCTGCCACTGCTCTTGCTGAATGAGATTCGGGTCTGTGTGGAAGAACAAATCCCTTTTTCGTTATAGACAAAGGTAATAGAATCAGAGAACCACCTGGACAGTGTGACTTTAGAGATGCCTTATCCTAACTTAGCCTTTGAGAAGGAAATAAAAAGTTGATCTCTTTTCCTGATGTCTGTTAGAATGTGGGTAAAATCTCAATTGACTGTGAACATCCATGAAATGTAAAATATATTCACCTTTGTAAAAAAGTTTGAAAAAAAAAACTGTCGCATTAATCGACTGGTTAATAGAAGCTTCCAAAGCCACTTTGGGAAGAAAATATGGATTATTACAGACACACTCTATCCTTGTGAAAAACTACATAGGGAGACTTGAATGTGGCTTGTAATACCGAAATTCTGGCAGAAGTGACAGCCACTAGGAAGTTAGTTTTCCTAGACAGACTTCAGATCTGCTGATGCTGCTGGTTTAAAGAATGATCTGGTTAAACCCTGAAGCATCAAGGTAATATCCCAAGGAGGGATTGAATCTCTG